>NC_057720.1:45421766-45429646 GCF_004010195.1 Chiloscyllium plagiosum | reverse complement strand
TCCATCTGCCACTTCTCAGCCCATTGGCCCATCTGGTCCAGATCCTGTTGTAATCTGAGGTAACCCTCTTCGCTGTCCACTACACCTCCAATTTTGGTGTCATCTGCAAACTTACTAACTGTACCTCTTATGCTCACATCCAAATCATTTATGTAAATGACAAAAAGTAGAAGACCCAGCACCGATCCTTGTGGCACTCCACTGGTCACAGGCCTCCAGTCTGAAAAACAACCTTCCACCACTACCTTTGAGCCAGTTCTATGAATGGAGTGTAGTCCCAGACTGTGTGTGTGAATGGAGTGCAGTCATAGACTCTCTGTGGGTGAATGGAGTGTAGTCCCAGACACTTTGTGTGTGAATGGGGTGTAGTCCCAGACTCTCTGTGTGTGAATGCAGTGCAGTCTCAGACTTTCTGTGTGTGAATGGAGTGTAGTCCCAGACTTTCTGTGTGTGAATGGAGTGCAGTCACAGATTCTGTGTGTGAATGGAGTGTAGTCCCAGACTCTCTGTGTGAATGGAGTGTTGTCCCAGACTCTCTGTGTATGAATGGAGTGTAGTCCCAGATTCTGTGCGAATAGAGTGTAGACACCGTGTGTGTGTGTGTGTGTGTGTGTGAGTGGAGTGTAGTCTCACACTGTGTGTGTGAATGGAGTGTAGTCCCAGACTCTGTGCATGAATGTAGTGTTGTCTCAGACTCTCTGTGTGTGAATGGAGTGTTGTCCCAGACTCTCTGTGTGTGAATGGAGTGTAGTCCCAAACTCTCTGTGTGAATGGAGTGTAGTTCCAGAGTGCATGTGTGTGAATGGAGTTTAGTCCCAGCCTCTGTGTGAATGAAGTGTAGTCCCAGACTCTCTGTGTGTGAATGGAATGTAGTTCCAGCCTCTGTGTGTGAATGGAGTACAGTCCCAGCATCTGTGTGTGAATGGAGTGTAGTCTCAGACTCTCTGTGTGTGAATGGAGTAGAGTCCCAGAGTCTCTGTATGAATGGACTATAGTCCCAGACTCTGTGTGTGAATGGAGTGCAGTCCTAGACTCTGTGTGTGTGAATGGAGTGTAGTCTCAGATTTTCTGTGCGTGAATGGAGTGTAGTCACAAACTCTCTGTGTGTGAATGGAGTGCAGTCCCAGACTCTGTGTGTGTGAATGGAATGTAGTTCCAGAGAGTGAGTGTTTGAATGGAGTGTAGTCCTAGACTCTCTGTGTGTGGATGGAGTATTGTCTCAGACTCTGTGTGTGTGAATGAAGAGTAGTCACAGACTGTCTGTGTGTGAATGGAGTGTAGTCCCAGAGTGTGTGTGTGAATAGAGTGTAGTCCCGGACTCTGTGTGTGTGAATGGAGTGTAGTCTCAGATTTTCTGTGTGTGAATGGAGTGTCGTCCCAGAGTGTGTGTGCGTGAATGGAGTGTAGTTCCAGACTCTCTGTGCGTGAATGGAGAGTAGTCGCTGCCTCTGAGTGAATGGAGTTTAGTCCCAGAGTGTGTGTTTGTGAATGGAGTGTAGTTCCAGACTCTCTGTGTGTGAATGGGGTGTAGTCCCAGACTCTCTGTGTGTGAATGGAGTGTAGTCCCAGACTCTCTGTGTGTGAATGGGGTGTAGTCCCAGAGTGTGTGTGTGTGAATGGAGTGTAGTCCCAGACTGTGTGTGTGAATGGAGTGTTGTCTCAGACTCTGTGTGTGAATGGAGTGTAGTCCCAGACTCTCTGTGTGTGAATGAGGTGTAGTCCCAGACTCTCTGTGTGTGAATGGAGTGTAGTCCCAGACTGTGTGTGTGAATGGAGTGTTGTCTCAGACTCTGTGTGAGAATGGAGTGTTGTCTCAGACTCTGTGTGTGTGAATGGAGTGTAGTCTCAGATTTTCTGTGTGTGGATGGAGTGTAGTCACAAACTCTCTGTGTGTGAATGGAGTGCAGTCCCAGAGAGTGTGTGTGTGAATGGAGTGTAGTCCCAGCATTTGTGTGAATGGAGTGTAGTCCTAGACTCTCTGTGTGTGGATGGATTGTAGTCCCAGACTGTGTGTGTGAATGGAGTGTAGTCCCAGACTCTGTGTGTGTGAATGGAGTGTAGTCTCAGATTTTCTGTGTATGAATGGAGTGTAGTCCCAGAGTGTGTGTGTATGAATGGAGTGTAGTTCCAGACTCTCTGTGTGTGAATGGAGTGTAGTCCCAGCCTCAGTGTGAATGGAGTGTAGTCCCAGATTCTCTGTGTATGAATGGAGTGTAGTCACAGCCTCTGTGTGAATGGAGTGTAGTCCCAAGCTCTCTGTGTGAATACAGTGTAGTCCCAGAGTGTGTGTGTGAATGGAGTGTTGTCTCAGACTCTCTGTGTGTGAATGGAGTGTAGTCTCAGAATCTCTGCTCTCTGTGTGTGAATGGAGTGTAGTCCCAGACTCTCTCTGTGTGAATGGAGTGTAGTCCCAGACTCTCTGTGTGTGAATGGAGTGTAGTCTCAGATTTTCTGAGTGTGAATGGAGTGTAGTCCCAGACTCTCTGTGTGTGAATGGAGTGTAGTCCCAGATTCTGTGTGAGAATGGAGTGTAGTCTCAGACTTTCTGTGTGTGAATGGAGTGTAGTCCCAGAGTGTGTGTGTGTGAATGGAGTGTAGTTCCAGAGAGTGTGTGTGTGTGTGAATGGAGTGTAATCCCAGCATTTGTGTGAATGGAGTGTAGTCCTAGACTCTCTGTGTGAATAGTGTAGTCCCAGACTGTTATGTGAATGGAGTGTCGTCCCAGACTCTCTGTGTGAATGGAGTGTAGTCCCAGACTCTCTGTGTGAATGGAGTGTAGTCCCAGACTTTGTGTGTGAATGGTGTGTAGCCCCAGACCGTGTGTGTGAATGGAGTGTGGCCCCAGACTCTGTGTATGAATGGAGCGTAGTCCCAAACTCTCTGTGTGTGAATGGAGTGTAGTCCCAGACTCTCTGTGTGAATAGAGTGTAGTCCCAGAGTGTGTGTGTATGTGAATGGAGTGTAGTCTCAGACTCTGTGTGTGAATGGAGTGTAGTCCCAGACTCTGTGTGAATGGAGTGTAGTCCCAGACTCTGTGTGAATGGAGTGTAGTCCCAGACTCTGTGCATGAATGGAGTGTAGTCTCAGACTCTGTGTGTGAATGGAGTGTAGTCCCAGACTCTGTGTGAATGGAGTGTAGTTCCAGACTCTGTGTGAATGGAGTGTAGTCCCAGAATCTCTGTGTGTGTGAATGGAGTGTTGTCCCAGAGTCTCTGTATGAATGGACTATAGTCCCAGACTCTATGTGAGAATGGAGTGTAGTCCCAGCCTCTGTGCGTGAATGGAGTGTAGTCTCAGACTCTCTGTGCGTGAATGGAGTGTAGTCCCAGACTGTTATGTGAATGGAGTGTAGTCCCAGACTCTCTGTGTGAATGGAGTATAGTCCCAGACTCTCTGTGTGAATGGAGTGTAGTCCCAGACTCTGTGTGAATAGAGTGTAGTCCCAGAGTGTGTGTGTGTGAATGGAGTGTAGTCTCAGACTCTGTGTGTGAATGGA
The DNA here is from genome assembly GCF_004010195.1 of Chiloscyllium plagiosum. Classification (NCBI taxonomy): domain Eukaryota; kingdom Metazoa; phylum Chordata; class Chondrichthyes; order Orectolobiformes; family Hemiscylliidae; genus Chiloscyllium; species Chiloscyllium plagiosum. The sequence goes on along the minus strand of NC_057720.1, from coordinate 45,426,150 downwards.
GTGTAGTCCCAGACTCTGTGTGAATGGAGTGTAGTCCCAGACTCTGTATGAATGGAGTGTAGTCTCAGAATCTCTGTGTATGAATGGAATGTTGTCCCAGACACTCTGTTTGTGAATGGAGTAGAGTCCCAGTCTCTGTATGAATGGACTATAGTCCCAGACTCTGTGTGAGAAAGGAGTGTTTAGTCCCAGACTCTGTGCGTGAATGGAGTGTAGTCCCAGACTCTGTGCGTGAACGGAGTGTAGTCCCAGACTCTCTGTGTGAATGGAGTAGAGTCTCTGTATGAATGGACATAGTCCCAGACTCTGTGTGTGAATGGAGTGTCGCCCCCGAGTCTCTGTGTGTGAATGGAGTGTAGTCCCAGACTCTGTGTGAGAATGGAGTGTAGTCCCAGAATCTCTGTGTGATTGGAGTGTAGTACCAGACTCGGTTTGTGTGAATGGAATGTAGTCCCAGACTCTTTGTGTGAATGGAGTGTAGTACCAGAGGCTCTGTGTGAACAGAGGGTAGTGTAGAGTTTCACTGAAAAGTTCAGATATTGTCGCAGTGTCTATGTGAGAGCTTGGTCCATGTTGTGAGGCATTTCAAATACTGCATGAGAAAGATCAATGGAGGGCATGGTATGAGATATTAACATATATCATGCATTGAAGTTGACTGCCTCACTTTTCTCATGGTCCAGGTGAAGAATGGTTCTAAACTTGAAAAAAAGCCATTGTCTGATCTCTGAATTGAAATTCATTCTTGTTCTCTGAAAGTGAAATATTTCTAAGAGCTATGGCCATTTGATTCCGAAAAGAATGTAACTGAGAAAAATACAGCTTTTGACTGTTATTCTCTTAACAGTGTTTACACAGGATAATGCACTTTAAAAAGTTTCTTTACATAGGAAACAGGAAATGTTTGAAATGTCTGATGTTCTATACATTAATACAAGGTCACATCCTTTTATTCAACTTCTAATAGCTACCGAAAATATTTCTGAAGGACATTTTGGAAAGATGCATTTATTTTAGCAGATAGTTTCTGTCACTTTTTCCAGTCATGAAACAAATGAGCTTCATCAACAATTGTTTTCAGAGACTTAAAATACCTTCAAACCTACTTAACACAAATCGTCTTTAATACAACAAACATGCCCAGAGCTATGTAAGGGCTGACATATCTCAGAAATGAGAAGCCTAATTATTACAAGACATAAATTGGTAATCTTAAATTGATAGTGTGGACTCTTGTAATCCTTTCACATTCAGACATTTGCCAATGGTATACCTCTCCATCAACAGGAACTTACATTAAGAGACACAAAGATTGATCTATTGATACTTAAAGGATTTGGAATCGCTCCCATTTTTTCATCTGTGTTTAGAAGGACTGGCATGATGACAACCAGACTATTTCAAGGATAACTTCCTGACTGTTTAAAATGATAAATTATTTAACTAATACACTTCCATCAAATTATTCAGACAGTCCATCGGTTTCACTTTGGTAAATCATATAATCCAGTACAATTGCAGTATGTGAAGCTTCCTCTGACAATTTATTTAAGATTTGTTTTATATTTGCATTTACTTGTGCTTTATTGGAAATTTTACAGAACATAATTTTGAACCTACATTCGTGTTATTTAAATGTCTGCAGATACTTTTATTTAGAAACAGTTTTAGATCATTTTACACCATTTTGTTTGTATTACTGTAGTGGTTGGAACTGGGTGGATCTTGTTGACTATGAGATCCTTGATTATGGTTGTTAACCTGAGTCAATCAGGAAGCCCTGGATGACTAATATAAATAGGGGATTGGACTGGATGTCCTGGAGAAGTAACACATGGTATCCACTAATACTGTTGATACCTTTAGGGATAAGTGAGTGCCACAGGGTGTGGAGTGCTTTATTTCCCCCTCCAATTGCATTTTGATTTAGTCCCTACCCTCCCTTTCACTTTTTTCGCATAAGCATTGCTCACTCTGGGCTTTGCATGTCACTGGTTCCTGGTGGTGGAAGATTGATGAAGTTATTTACATTTGGTGTTTTCACTGTGTCTTGCATCTACACTACACACACACGACTGCCATATAGCAGTGTTGGGGAAAAGAAAAATAACAAAAATAATTTTTTTAAATTAAATTTTTTTAAAAAAATAAACAGGGAATTCAGAGAGTCTCCTGACTTCAGGACTAACTCCAAGCTGGCTGGTTACAGCCAGTGTACTGAGCACTTGTAAATAAAGGGTGACTTCTGACAGGATACCAGTCTCTGTGCAGTTATTCTGGTGGTGATGGTAGAAAACAGTATGTGCCTGAAGAATATTCACTCACAACAGTCATCTTGGAGTTGAGGTAAGCATTTCTGTCAGCATGCCTTTATTTGGGAAGCTTGACTTGTTCAATCCTGCCATTGAAGGCAGAATCTTGATGAACGGTCTCAACCCAAAAAGTTGACTTCGCCACCTTCTGATGTTACCAGGCTTGCTGTCTTTTTTCCATCCTCCTGCATGTTTACATTGAAGACTGGGCCCAGTATGTGGAGAGAATGCAATATTTTTTCTGGGCAAATGATATTGGGGCAGATGAATTGCAAAGGGTAATCCTTCAGACTGTTTGTGGATCTGCAGTATTTTCGGTTATAAGGGGCTTATAAATTTCCTAGAGGCACCATATACTAAAACCTTCCAAACGTTGACCGATTTGGGTTAGGGAACGTTATGACCCGAAATCTCCTCTAATTCTGAGATGCTATTGATTTTATTCAGCTTTTCAAGAACCCAGGGAATCCTGAATAAGAAGCTGAGAGACCATCTCGTATGTGGGGTTAATGATGTAACCCCGCAAATGCACCCACTAGCTGAAGCCTAACAGGGACAACATTGCTGCCAGTGGCACCCCGATATTCATGGGAATGGCCAGGTAAACCCTGGACTCGGTTATGTGTCAATTATGCCAGTCCTTTCATGGGCTCAATGTTCTATGTTATTGTGGATGCCCATTCAGAGTGGTTGGATGTCCAGGGATGACATTTGAATAGCTGCAAGCATCATTTGCAATATATGGACTCCCAGAAGTATTGGTCATGGACAATGGAATGTCATTTACCAGCAGAGAATTCAAGTATTTCCTAAAGTTGAATGGCATTCGGCATGTTTGAACAGCTCCATACCATCCCATTGTCCAATGGTCTGGTGGAAAGTGCGGTCTATAACATTGAAAACAGGCTGAAAGAAGCAGTCTACAGCGGCACTTGAGACCAAACTGTCTTGGTTTCTGTTTGATTATAGAACACCCCACACATAACAACAGGGTTAGGTCCAACAGAGTTGCTGATGGGGAGAAGGCCTTGCAGTAGGTTAAGCCTGCAGGTCAGGCAGAATCTGAGGAGCAGGAAAATCGACATTTTGGGCAAAACGCCTTCATCAGGAAGGTCTTTTGCCTGAAACGTCAATTTTCCTGCTCCTCGGATGCTGCCTGACCTGCTGTGCTTTTCCAAAACCACTCTAATCTAGATTCTGCAGTTCTCACTTTTGACCAGGTTAAACGTGGGGGAAGGGTGCAGAGAAACAGCAGCAGGAATGTCAATGCTGACCACACGCCTCCTCTAAATGATGAAAGCAATTTTCTTCAGGGGATGAAGTTGGGTGCCGGAACCATGGAAAAGGCCCTGTATGGCTACAAGGTGAGGTTAACACAAGGTCAGGTCCCGTGACAAACAAAGTTCGGATAGGTGATGCAATCCTGAACAAACGTCGATCACCTGAAAGCTGTTACGTCAAAAATGGGGCAGGAGTAAAATATACCTGGCCCCTCAGAACAGCCAAAAGGCCTGCCAGAAACCATAGGTTCTCCATCTCCATCTAATCTTGAGAAAACCTCAGCATCCAAGATGGATGCAACCTTGATACGATTACTGCCAGCGGAGAGGAGGGAACTCTCCCAAAACGCTCCTGACGCAAGAGATGGGCTACAGTCCAGTACACATTGCCCAGGTCCATATCCAAGTCAGAGGAACCAGACCTGGGATGAAAACATCCCAGAAGAAGCTACGAGAGAAAGACCAGGCCTACGTCCTGGACTTTGGGGTGGGGAGGGGGTGGGATGTAGTGATTGGAACCAGCTGGATCTCATTGACTATGTGATCGTTGATTGGGTTTGTTAAGCTGAACCAATCAGTGAGTCCTGGCTGATAGATACAAACACAAGAAAAACTGGCCATCAACAGGTCGAGGCAGCGGGCCGTGGAGGAGGTCGTTAGGGCCGACTGCCTGCCCCTCTTCCGCGGTTACGTTAGGGCCTGGATGTCCTTGGAGAAGGAGCATGCGGTCTCCACCAACACCCTGGAGTTGTTCAGGGAGAGGGGGGCGCCGCAGGGAGTGGAGTGCATTAT
>NC_057720.1:45363741-45418877 GCF_004010195.1 Chiloscyllium plagiosum | reverse complement strand
GGCAGTGTTTGTCACTGGCCACCCGGGTGTTTTCCTATCTTCCTGGTGGTGGAATTTGAATAAAGATTCGTGCACTTTGTGTCTTTCACTGTGTCTCACACCTGCACACACACACACCATGGGTGCTGGGGAAAAAATAAGCACTACCGCACTTAGAAAAAAAGAAAAAAAACAAACACAAGAAGTGGGGATGGGCAGGCCGTTTGCAGGTTTACCAGGAGTGTCTATGTAAAATGCACTGTTTTATTATTTGCTTGATTGAACTTTTTTTTATGTGTTTGTGTCTTTGTTTCCTCTTTTGTAAGTTAAGGTGGGATTTGGGCCCCATCTGCACTTCACTGTGGATTGGTTGTACGGTGGGGTTTGGGGTTTGGCTGTGCTGCCCCTTTCCCCTGTAAACTGTTGTTTATTGTAAACTGCTGTTTGTTCACTGTTGACTGTTTGTATTTTTTACAGGTTGATAAAATTAAAAAAAACAAACAGAGGATTTAGAGAATCTCCTGACTTTGGGGACTGACTCCAAGCTGGCTGGTGACAGCTTGTACATTGTCCACTAGTAAATAAAGGGTGACTCGGTGACAGTCTGTATAACATACACTGGTAAATAAAGGTGATTCGGTGTCAGAATACTGTCTTCTGTGCAGTTATTTCTTTTACCATCCATATTTTCTAATTGTGTGGGCTTTTTAAGGGCTTCCGTGCTTTCATGTATGTAAGGTTAGCCTGATGAGGAGAAGCTGGTAGAGAAAATGAGGTGTAATTTACTGCTTCCCTTCAATGTTTTACAGGTTGTATGGTTATGCATTACACTGTTAAAAAGGGAAGACCCAGTCTTATGTCTGTCTCCCATAGAATCCTACTTTATTCTCTCATCAAATCCTCATGGCATCATCAGAATGGGTGGTGCTAATTGCTCTCAAGTATTAATCAATTTCAGATGCTTCCAAGCCAATGTGCAACATGTATACCAAGTTTAATATTTCTAATTTCCATTATTATTACATGATTTAAATACATTTATCTCTACACCATCTCTTACCCCACCCAAGTCTTTGACCTGATAAATTCAGATGATCCAGAGGTTTCACTACTCTTTCCAAATATGGTTTCTTTGGACTTGAAAGATTAATGGTTGCTCAGTAGAAGGTTGTTATTTTTGAATGTCTCCATGATCTGAAGTCTGTGGTTCTCTTCTGAACTGGAGGACCTTTAACTTCCTGTATTTCTTTTGCACAGGGCATTGTATCTGCAAGCAGACATTTTCCTCTTTGCAGTATCTTGAATCTTTATGCTTTACCTGTTTTATTTTAGTTGTGTCTCCCATGGAGACAGCACATTTTCAGTTCATGTCAGTGCAATTTTACATTTTGAAGCTGCCAGTAGACATCTGCTGAATTAGGTAAACTATTTACTTCTGATGATGGATCACTGAACCTAAAATGTGAACTCTGCTTTCTTTCCACAGATGCTGCCAGACCTGCTAAGTTTCTCCAGCAATTCCTGTTTTTGATTCAGATTCCTCGTATCTGAAGTCTTGTTTCATGATAGCCTATTTAAGATGAAATTAGAGCCATTCACTTGGGCTCTTGCAAACATTGCATCAGTGACATCTCAGAAGCACCTATGACTGGTGGACTGTGAAATGGTGCAGAATCCCCAGTTGCTCCCTGAAATGATCCACTTGTCAAAAAATTAAGGGCAGCTATATCTTTGAGGATGACCAAGGTGGAATTGTCACCAAATTCTCTTACACACAAGGTAGTGTGAGGTTACATCTAGTAGCTGGCATTGGTGTGTCACAATGGCTCAGGACATGCTTAGTCTTCATTTACACTGGTCTGCACTTTTTGCAGATAACTGGACCAGGGTCTGTACATAAGGTTCTGTGCCAGAACTCTCTGCTTCCTTGGTGGATTTTGTGGATTTTGTCCATCTCTTTGAAGACAGCTGTTGTTCCTGTTTCTTTCTTTCTTCATCTGATATGGACAACGCAACTGGGCCGGCATTTATTGACCATCCTTGGTTGCCCTTGAGAAGGTGGTGATGAGCTGCCTTCTTGAACCATTGTGGTCCATTTGGTGGACAGGTATGCCCACAATGTTGTTAAGGAGGGAATTCCAGACTTTTGATCCAGTGGCACTGAAGGGAGACTGATAGACTTCCAAGTCAGGGTGATGAATGCCTTATAGAGGACTTGCAGGTAGTGACATTCCCTTGTATATGTTGCCCTTCTCCTTCTAATTCGTAGTGGTCAAAGATGTTGTCTAAGGATCTTTGGAGAGATTCCGCAGTGCATCTTGTAGATAATACAAACTGCTGGCGAAGATGCTTGTGATGTGGTGCCAAGGTGGTAGCGGGGTAGAAGTGACTGGTCGAGCTCCTGAGCTCAGGGCTCCCTGCTCTGTTTTCCTGTCCACTTTTCATTTCTCTTTTTCTTTTCTTTCCTTTGGTCTTTTCTTTTGCCTTTTTAAAAATCTTTTAATTGGTGGTGGAAGCGAGCGTTGGCCCAGTGCAAGACCCAGCAGTATGGAGATCTTTGGCAGCAACTTTAGCATTGGTAGTGTCAGAAAGGTGGGCCCAGCATGGACTCATGACAACAGCAGGTGTTGAGTGTGAGCCCAGGGGTGAGAGATGGCACTGAAGGGTGGCACCTCTTGTTCCAACAGTGGACACATTGGTGGGTTGGCACAGGCAGCAGCAGCATTGGTGGGTCCTGTGCAGGACTCAAAACAATGGCGTTGATGGATTTAGCAGAGGACTCATGGTTGCAGCAGTGAGATGGCACCACAGCAGGGTGACTCTTTGCTCCAGTGGTGGTGACATTTGCTGGGTTCAGTGCTGGCGGCATTGTTGAGCCTGGCTCAAGATTCATGGTGCTAGCTGGAGAGAGAGAGCCAGGAGCTGCCTGGACAGATCTGGACATTTCTTTTCGTTTTGTTTCTCTTTCTTTAATTTCTACTTCTAATTTCTGCATTCTAACATGGTGCTGGAGAATGGCTACTCTATATGCTTTTCAATGTACTCTGGTATTCCTGTACTTCAGTACACCTGATAATAAAATCTCTACAATCAAGAAGACTGCTTCATCCTTGATGGCGTCAAGCTTCTTGGAGTGCTGCTGGAACTGCACCCATCCAGGCAAGTGGGGTCTATTCCATCATGCTTGTTTCTTTCATTGGATTACTTATTCAGATTGTTCCTGGTAGATGGCTTTGGGGAGTCAGGAGATCTCTGGCCTTTGACCTGCTCTTGTTGCCACAATGTTTATATGACAGTACACTTCAGTTTCTGGTCAATGGTACCCCCCCAGGATAGATTACAGATTACAGGTTACATTACAGTGTGGAAACAGGCCCTTCGGCCCAACAAGTCCACACCGACCCGCCGAAGCGAACCCACCCGTACCCCTACATTTACCCCTTACCTAACACTACGGGCAATTTAGTATGGCCAATTCACCTGACCCTGCACATCTTTGGACTGTGGGAGGAAACCGGAGCACCCGGAGGAAACCCACGCAGACACGGGGAGAACGTGCAAACTCCACACAGTCAGTCGCCTGAGGTGGGAATTGAACCCGGATCTCTGGCGCTGTGAGGCAGCAGTGCTAACCACTGTGCCACCGTGCCGCCCACGATAGTGAGGGATTCAGTGGTGGTGATACCATTGCATTACAAGGGGTGATGGTTATATTCTCTCTTGCTGAAGACAGTCATTGCCTAACACTTCTGTAGCACAAATGTTATTTGCCACTTGAGAGCCCAAGCCAGGACATTACATATATATTGGCTCACTGAGCATTTTAACTTCTACCAAACTCAGTGCATTCTTATCATAGCTGTTAGAATATCTTTGTGTCTAAGTTTGTGACATCATATGATGTTGATCTCAAGCTCAGCTGGTTGTAAAATATCACCTTTTGGTGTGCAGAAACTCTCCATGTGGATGACACTACCAATTAGGCAGCAGAAATCATTTAAGGTTCATACTCTCTAACCTCTGATGGAACAGATAATTGGGTGATGACTGGATGAGAAGGGTTTGAAAGCTCTCAGCCATGGGAGTGCTGTTGCTTTTGAGTCACAAAGTGGAGGTGATAGCATAATTGTTCTATGACTGGATGCGCAATCTAAAGATCTGTACTAATGCTTGAGAAATGCAGGTGGTGGAGTTTAAATTCAATTCATAAATTTGGAATTGTTGGTCTGCAATGCCAGATATGCCACATTATGGGAAGCACGGGTGATTTTAATCAAGGCAGATAGTAGAGTAAAAGGTCCATGGGTGGTTTGGTGATGGCAAAAAAACTGTTTGTTTGTATATGATAACACTCCCACGTTATGGGGGAGGTGATGGATTAGTGGTATTATTGCTAGACTATTCATCTAGAAACTCAACTAACATTCTGAGGATCCAGGTTCAAATTTGAATTCAATAAAGTATCTGGACTTAAGAATCTAATGATGATCACAAACCCACTGTGATTGTTGGGGGAGGACCCATCTCGTTTACTATTGTTCTTCTGGGAAGGAATCTGCCATCCTCACCTGGTCTGGTCTCCATGTGTACCCAGACCCACAGTCCTCTAAAATGGCCAAGAAAACCACTTGTTGTATCAACTGCTATGAATACTGAAGAAAATATAAGATATAAAAGTAGAATTAGGTCATTCAGCCCATCAAGTTTATTCTATCATGCGATCATGGCTAATATTTTACTCAACCCCATTTTCCTGACTTCTCCCTGTAACCCTTAATTCCCTTACTAATCAAGAACCATGCACTCAATGACTTGGCCTCCACAGCCCTCTGTGGCAATGAGGCCCACAGATTAACTACCCTCTACCTGAAGAAATTCCTCCTCAGTTTTAAAGAATTGTTCCTTCATTCTGAGGCTCTGCCCTCAGGTCCTAATCTCTCCTGCTACTAGAAACATCTTCTCCACATGCACTCAGTTCAGACTGCTCAGTATTCTCAAAGTTTCAATGAAATCCTGCTCTTATTCTCCTCAACTCCTTTGAGTACAGGTCCAGAGTTCTCACTGGCTCCTCATATGACAAGCCCTTCCTCACCACACTCCCACCCCCCCCACATCCCCATTCCCCCCAGGATCATTCTGGTAAATCTCTTCTGGACCCCTTCAATGCCAACACTTTTTTCCTTAGATATGGGGCCTGAAATTGTTCACGATATTCCAAATGCAGTCTGACCAGACCCTTATACAGCCTCAGCAGTGCACCTCTGTACCTCTTTTCTAGCCCTCTCAAAATAAATGTAAGCATTGCATTTGGTTCCTAACTGCCAACTGAACCTGCATGTTAACCTTAAGAGAATCCTAAACTAGGACTTTTAAGTCCCTTTGTGCTTCATATTTCCGAAGCCTTGTCCATTCAGAAAATAGTTGACGTCTCTATTCTTTCTACCAAAGTGCATAACCTCACACGTTCCCACACTGTGTTCCTTCTGCCACTTTTTTGCCCACTCTCCAGGCTCCAATCCTCTTGCAGCCTGCCAGCTTCCTCAACACTACCTGTCCTTCTACCTATCTTTATGTCATCTACAAACTTAGCAACAGTACTTGCAGTTTCATTGTTCAGAATGTTAATGTATGACATGAATAGTTGTTGTGCCAACACACACCCCTAAGGAAGTCCACTAGTCACCAGCAGTCAAACCAAAAAGACACCTTTATCCCCATTCTGTGCTTTCTGTTAGTCAGCCAAACCTCTATTCTTGATCTGAGCATGTGCTCTTCTCTTTTTTACAGTCTCCTCTGTGGCTTTCCGGCCATGGATTTCTGGAAATCCAAGTAGACCACATCCACTGGCTCTCTTTTGTCTAACTTGCTCATTGCCTCCTCAAAGAATTCTAACAGGTTTGTCAGGCAGGACCTCCCCCTGACTAAGCCGTGCTGACTCATTTTGCCAAGCACTTCCAAGCACTCCATAATCTCATCCTTAATAGTGGAGCCTAAAATCTTACCAACCACCATGGTCAGGCTAACCAGCTTATAATTTCCTGTCTTCTTAAACAGAGGTGTTAAATTTTCCAGTCCCCTAGGACCCAACCTGACTTCAGTGATTCCTGAAATATCGCCACCAATGCCTGCACAATCTCCTCAACTATCTCATTCAGAATTCTGGGCTTTCCTCCATCTAGTACAGGTGTTTTATCCACCTTAAGACCTTTCATCCTCCCCAGCACCTTCTTCTTAGTGATCCTGCCACACTGATCTCTTCCTCTGGCCCTCCTGAAGTTCTGGTATGCCATTGGTATCTTCCACCATGAAGACTGATGCAAAGTACCTATTCAGTTTCCTTGCCATTTTCTCGTCTCCCATTGCTACTTCTCCAGCCTCATTTTACACCAGTCCAAAGTCCAATCTTGCCTCTCCCTTACCTTTCAGATACCTAAAATTTTCTACCAATCGTTTCTTACATTATTAGTATAGTTTACTGTGATATTTCACCTTCTAGCCCCCACTCCATTGTTTTATTAGTTAGCATCTTCAGCCATCAGACATATTCGTTTGAATTATATTGAAATGTAAAAGTCACAAATTGCTGACAGATTACATGCAGAGTCTGTGCAGTCTTGTTATAAAATATAGTATATAACCATGACAGGACTGACATAACCCGTCTGTCCATGTCCTGAATTAGTAACTGGAAAAAGGAATTTCTTCACCTTGACACAACTTAGACCATGGTATTATATTCCTCAGTGTTGACTCGGGGATCAGAGCCAAATGTTTAGTCACTTTTCTAAGGTAGTAAAAACAAACAAATTGTTCTGCTTTAGTTTATCATTGTTACAAATAAATCCTACAATTTATTTTCAGCTAGATGTTCAATTTGTCTGTCAGAATCTGTTAAAATCCATGAATTGTAAAAAATGCTACGTTGTAAAAAATCATCGGACTGTATAGAGTATTGAATACATTTAACCTTCTTTAGTCTGAAGAATATCAGGATAAGTAGGAGAATGACATACCTGTCAATTTTGCCATTTTCTTTGAAATAATTCCTTTAATTTCTTTTATTAACTTGAATTGTTCTGTGTTTTTAGTGATCTTAATATAATTAGTCCTTGGACTTTCCCAAGAGATTTGCATTATTAATACTGCAATTATTCACAGAATATGAACATCAAGCGTTGGTAACACACAGAACTATTTTATAATGAGAAATAACAGTGCTGATTCACCCGTGGCGTATGTGAGGTCCTTGGAATGTGGTGAGTTGTACCAAAATGTACAGCTCTACAACCCACATTCATCTCCCTTACTGCCTGCCTCCGATTCCAGGAGGAAAACTGCCCACAATATGGCGGAAAGAGTCACAAACTATGACAAGCTGTCTGTCTTTGAGCCTGCACTAAATATCACAGCAATAGACAACAGTGTTGTGAACCCAGTATCTCTGGCTGAGGGAGCAAAGTGCAGAAAGGCAATTCAAAACAGAGACACTGTGGGAATCCAAATGAGTGAGAACTAGGAGAACAAAAGAACAGCCCAGAGATGTAATCTGCTCCAGACCATGAACTGGGTGTATGTCTCCGAAAACAGTGTCCATTCTGCAGCAATGCAATGGCAGTTGCTGGTGCAAGCTGAGGTGCATGACTAAAATATAGAATGGTACTGTGAGTGGATCTGAGATATGAAGTTGAAAAATGTGGTGCTAGAAAAACACAGCAGGCCAAGCAGCATCTAAGGAGCAGGAGAATTGACATTTCGGGCATAAGCCCTTCTTCAGGAAGGATCTGAGATATACCATGATGTCTAGTAGAGTTTGACACATGTTGGATGCCAATGTCGGTGGATGGGAGACAGGGTGGGGGGAGTGTACGTAGTTGGTGCTCATGGAGTTTGCTCAGAGATATAGGTGCCCACTGTCCAACATGGAAGTCCTTTTGAGTGTGCAGTGAGCTAAAGTTGCCAGGTACCCGCTCTGACTTCCATGTTGAGAATTCTCAACATCTATTCGTTCAGCATGTTTGATAAGATAGGAAGCTGCATATTAATGAAGTGAGGTGTGTAAATAATAAGATCAGTAAATAGCAAAATCCCCTGACTTGTCAACTCGCTGCTCCTGAGCAAGAATCTCACCTCGATGCCCAGCAGTTGTCTAAAAGATGCTGTTTCTGACACCAAGATAGATTTTTCATCTAATTCTGCCACAAATTGCACCATAACCCGTATCATTTAGCTCCTATAAGACTCCATCTGATACCTATTTAGTCATGACTGTTGTGTTTGTTTGATACATAGTTGCATTGTGGAGGTTCTTTTGGTAGTACTGCTGAAATCTGGAGTTCTATGAGAGAATGAAGGTCAAGGATTTACTCAATTGTTGCATTTGATTATGGTGACCTTGACTTGGTGCATCACATTGCATGGATAAAGGGTAATCAACCCGCCAACAGTACGGCACTCCCTCGGCACTGACCCTCCAACAGTGCGGTGCTCCCTCTGCACTGGCCCTCCAAGAGTGTGGTGCTCCCTCGGCACTCCCTTGACACTGGTCCACTGACGGTGTGGCATTCCCTCGGTGCTTGCCCTCCAACAGTGCGGTGCTCCCTCGGTGCTGGCCCTCCAAGGGTGTGGTGCTCCCTCGGCATTGCCCTCTGACAGTGCGATGCTCCCTCTGCACTGGCCCTCCAAGAGTGTGGTGCTCCCTCGGCACTGACCCTCCAACAGTGTGGTGCACCCTCAGCATTGCCTTCCCACAGTGCGGTGTTCACTCGGCACTGGCCCTCCGACTATGTGGCACTCCCTCGGTGCTGGTCCTCTGACAGCACAGTGCTCCCTCAGCACTGGCCCTCCGACAGTGCGGTGCTCCCTCATCACTAACCCAACAGCACAGTGTTACCTTGGTGCTGGCCGTCCAACAGTGCGGTGCTCCCTCAGCACTGACCCTCCAACTGCGCAGTGTTAACTTGGTGCTGGCCGTCCGACAGTGCGGTGCTCCCTCAGCGTTGACCGTCTGACAGTGCAGTGCTCCTTAGCACTGGCCCTCCGAGAGCGCGGTGCTCCCTCAGCACTGACCCTCCAACAGTGCCGTGTTTCCTCAGCCCTGGCCCTCTGACTATGTGGCACTCTCTCGGCGCTGGACCTCCGACAGAGGAGTGCTCCCTCAGCACTGACCCTCCAACAGCGCAGTGTTTGCTTGGCACTGGCTCTCCGACAATGCGGTTCTCCTTCGGCACTGTCCCACCGACAGAGCAGTGCTCCCTCAGCACTGACTGTTCGACTATGTGGCACTCCCTCAGCGCTGGCCCTCCGACTATGTGGCACTCCCTTGGCGCTGGCCCTTCAACAGTGCAGCGCTTCTTCAACGCTGGCCCTCTGACAGTGCGGCACTCCCTTGATGCTAGCCCTCCAACAGTGTGGTGCACCTTCAGCATTGCCCTCCGATAGTGCCATGCTCCCTCGGCACTGGCCCTCCGACAGTGCGGTGCTCCCTCAGTACTGGCCCTCCAACAGCGCAGTGTTACCTCGGTGCTGGCCATCCGACAGTGTGGTGCTCCCTCAGCATTGCCCTCCAACAGCGGGTGCTCCCTAAGTACTGACCCTCCTACAGTGCAGTGCTCCCTTGGCGCTGGCCCTCTGACAGTGCGGCACTCCCGGGAGAGTGACTGAAGCTTAAAAGTGAATGAGGATTGATGTAACAAATATCCTTGTCAATATGGAGTGAAATGAGGGAGAGGGCCTAAAATGTGATTGTATCAGTTAATGTACTCACTTTACTGAACTGGCTCAGTCATTAAATCATTTCAGATATACATTCAGTTCACAAATTGCTTTGGCTCACCTACTCAGCTACCTCCAACCATGACTTCTTGGTAAGAATTACAAATTTCTGCCTGACATTTCTGGGGAAAGTGTGCCTCTCCTTTACTTGACTGCACCAGCAGAAAATTGAGGGAATCATGATGAAATCTGGGTGCTGCCCTAGCTCTCTATATATCCATCATAACAACCTCCTGGCTCATCTAAAATCTCTTTTTAAATTGATCTTTTGAATGAAGTTAAGTTCACATCATGTGGGTGCATAGTGCTGTTCTGCAGCTTGCACTCGTGAAAAATATATGTAAAAGACTTTGCCTCAATCAGACTGAATTTGCAGAATGTGACAGAATGACTTGATGTCAAACTCAATTTTCTCTGAGGTGCAAAGTTTCAACTGGGAGTTTTCTTTCCATTAACACTGGACTTCTCCATAATCAGTCAAAGTCCTGCCTCCTCATGAACGTTGATTCACGTGCGAGGATAGCATGTTATATTATTTAATTAGTGTCATTCACTTCGGAGTGTAAACCACTGAAATTGTACAGGTCTTACTTCAATGATTATGTGCCAATAACTTACTTTCAGTATTAGAAACCTCGAATTAAAGGCTTTTGCTAATACTTCAGATCAAAGCTGCCCATGATTGTTCAAATTCAATACTGAGCAGTTGGTTTCTGCTGTGTTTACATTAATGGCCCATTTATTTTTGTTTCCATGGCGTTACAGCTATCACAGTTGTAATGTCTGCTTTAGAATTAGTGGTCTATACTTGTTAACAAGGACCTTTGTGGGAAATATTATTCATTAACTATTGTATAATACCCATTCCTTTCCAAATCTTGACAGTACTTGAATTATGCACTTGTTTGATTTGGCAGGTGCTGCGTCTGGTGAAATATTTCAGCAATATCATCACATTACAAGTTTTCTGGGATATTAGTACTGCCTCTCTCCCATACACCATCACTAAAATGGTAGCCGCAACTCAACATTATTGATTTCATTCCTTCTCACAGGTTTGCAAACATTTTTGAACAGGTCAATGACTGTCCCATTATTGGAAATTTCCTTTCTGCATCTAACCTGACTAGCCTTATAGTTTGATAGTTCTCTGAGATCTCTGAGATCTCTGAGTTCTCTGAGAGAATACAATCCTAACTGACTCAGTGTCTTCTTATACAGTCAGTCCTGCCAACCCAGGAATCAATTAGGTAAATCTTTGGTAGAACAGCTTCATTTGAAAAGCCTCCTCAAAGGGCCACACATGGGGACAAACAATAGAAGCTGCCAGACTGATTACTTTTATTTCAGGATGTAACCAATATGTGAATGTGGCTGGCTTCCCAAAAATGGGGGCTTCTTCTGCTCTCTCTGGTGGCAAACTTGGAGGCAGGAAGGTCATTTCATACAGAGGAATGATAATTTAACTGAATCTTACTGCTTTCCAACCTCCAACAGAATTACGTTCTGGGCAGGAAGTCCATGGCTGACATTTCTGGGGACAGACAGGCATTGATCAAAGACACCCAAGTGTCTGCTTCAGGGACTAATCATTGGCTGGGGAAGGGTGGGCACAGAGAGTCTTTGCTTACTCCTTTGCAGTTATTCCTGCTGCTAACAGACCACACTTTGTTAGCAGTAACCCAGCCCTCTTCCCCCCCAGCTTGATTCTAGTCGAAAACACACTACTGTGTCTCTTCAGGAAACAAGCAAATCCCCTGATACCTCAACACCATTCTGCTCAATGTTCTGCCCAAAGAATACTGTGGTCTCCCTGTTATAGGAAACATGTTATTAAACTTGAAGGTGTTCAGAAAAGGTGTTACAAGGATGTTGCTGGGATTGGATGGTTTGAGCTACTCGGACAGTTTGAAAAGGCTGAGGCTCTTTTCCCTGGAGCATTGGAGGCTGAGGGATGACCTTGTAAAGGTTTATAAAATGATGAGGGGAATAGATAAGGTGAATAGTTCAGGTCTTTTGCTGAGATTAGGTGAGTCCAAAACGAGAGGGCAAAGGTTTAAAGTGAGAACAAAAGATTTAAAAGGGATCTGAGGAAGTGGTGGAAGATGGTACAATTAGAACATTTAGAACATTTAAAAGGCATCTGGATGGGTACATGAATAGGACAGATTTAGAGGGCTATGGGCCAAGTGCTGGCAAATGGGACTAGATTAGTTTGGGATATTTGATTGGTGCAGATGCATTGGACCAAAGGGTCTGTTTTCATGTTGGATGACCCTGTGACTCTCTGACTCAGTTTATGCTGGATTTAACTTGTATTTAAAATATTCTGATATTTCACTCTGGTTGGGATTTTGGAAAAAGTTACACCTGTTTAACTAGTGGGAAGTGCCATCTTTCAGCTGAGAAACCAATCAGCCAGCCTGTTTGCTGAAGTGAAAAGGTTTTGTGGGATTTTTTTTGACAAAGACAGAGCTTTCATTTTTCCTTGTTAACTGTAATCTCAATCAATTTGCAAAGAAACTTGAGAGCATTTATATAGATTTCCAATTCATTGGAGCTTTGGAAATGATGAATACAACAAAGTTGATGAGTTACAAAGAAGTTATACTGGACTTTAAATGTTAACTCTGCTTCTCTCTCCACAGAGGTTGCCAGGCCTGCTGAGTTTCTTCAGCACTTTCTGTTTTTATTATAACCAAGATAGTGGATGCCACCAATGCATGTTTCACCAGGAAACCACAGTGTAGAAATAAAGATTTATATATAAACTTTCACAACCAATGAATTACATGTTGATGTGTAGTCAATGTTGCTTTATAGTCCAGTACAGGAGCCAATTTTCACACAGCGAAGTTCCAAAAAAAGTGGTGAGATGATTGACCGGTTTAAATTGATTGAGATTACAGTTAACAAGAGAATCAGGAAAGCTCTGACTTTGTCAAAAAAAATCTAAGAAACCTTTTTACTTCAGCTGGCTTGATATCTCAACATAAAGATATCACTTGCAATAAATCAAAAGAACACACTGCATTTAGATTGAGCAATGAATGATACAACAAAATCAAGGATTAGCATCACTCTGTTCTTGCAGAGTAGTTCTAGTCTTTAAACTCCCTCAGTGCAACCTAAATATTCTCCCCACCCAGCCACCAAATACCCCCCCCCCCATCCCCACACACCCCTGCCCCAGCAAAAAACATCCCACCTGCCCTCCTCTACCACTGGCTGGCAAATCCTGTGCAGGAGTATGATATTAAAATCACTTTAATGGCTCTTGTGCCACAGTAGTGTCTCTCTATCTGGACCAGGAGGCCCAATTCCAAGTTCTGTCTGCTCCAGAGGTGTGAACTATCATCTCTGAACAGGTTGAATATAAAATATCCACTTGTAGTGAGAGGAACAGTTGTGCTTCAGCTGCTCACATGGTCAAAAGTATTTTGCTAATTGTTCCATTTTGACTGCTCCTTAAACCATCTGGTAAGCAGGTCAGTGCCAACGAGCTTAACAATCTCAAATCTTTTGCAATATTCAAAAAGTAAATGAATCTTTTGCTGACTCAGGTTGAAGTGACAAAACAAATTTGACACAAATCAGGAGGAGAAAAATAAAAATGTTATTCATATGTTCTCATAGAATCCCTACAGTGTGGAAACTGGCCATTTGGCCCAACAAGTCCACACCGACTCTCCGGAGAGTAACCCACCCAGACCCATTCCCCCTACACCATATTTGCCCATGACTAATGCACCTAACCTACACATTCCTGAACACTCCAAGCAACTTAGCATGGTCAATTCACCTCACCTGCACATTTTTGGATTGTGGGAGGAAACCCATGTAGACATGGGGAGAATGTGCAAACTCCACACAGACTATCGCCCGAGGCTGGAATCGAATCTGGGTCCCTGATACTGTGACTATATACAGTTCAGCTTCAGAAACCTATAGCATCTGAAGAAATCTATCATCTCATTGTACAAGGACCAATATTTGCCAATATTTGCAAAATAGAATTATGGATGTCTGATTGTGTATACATCTAAAAAAAAATCACTAGTGATTAAGTGAGATGCCAATTATCTTGTTATCAAATAGAGTACATAACAGATGGAATAGATCAAGCTTGCAGTCAAGGGACTACAGAGATGTTGACGCTGGAAAAGGGATGATGAAAAGAAAACAAGTGTGTTCAAACTGAAAACATAAATACAACCCTGTGCTTCTCTTGTGATAGCATACAGCTGCCGATGTGCAAGATTATCTTTTTCTTCCTCATATTCCACAGTGCCTTTGGTGATACAGCAAACAAATACAAAGATCTTATTAAAATAGAGAAGTATTATAGTAATTCATTAAAATTTTGTTCGTTAATATTGGCAATAGTAACTGCTAGGCTTGCCATTGTTGGAGAAAGTTACTCTGAGCAGAATTTTCCAACTTTCAGTCAGTGTTTTATTGAGTGAGATTCACAATGCCCAGTCTGTCTTGGTTTATTGTAAGTTTTCTCACACAATCTGTTCTGCATCATCAGTGCCTTCCTTGTGGAATTGCATAGTATGTTACTTCAGTTGGTCTTAATACCTGAATTGTTTCTGCAGCTGATTGTTTTGTGCAAATATGTTTTTTGTTACAATATTCTCTCAACTTCTCACGATAAAGCATGTTTCTACATCAAATAACAATCCTTCACCTGTAAATCAAAACAATGAGTATTGACAGACATTTACCTATGAGGTGCTTTGTAGACCAACAATTATCTTCTTGAGATTCCACACACATTTACTGTCCAGCAGATATCACTGCATTATGGCTCGGAAATGAAAAACTTCATAGATTCTCTTTTCTACAGCCCATGGATGCTGAAATGTAATTTGGCCTCTATTGTGTAGTTCAGTACAACCACTAGATTTATTATCAAACTTAAAATTATGACTGATATCGCTTCTATCTGCTACTTCAATGAATATGTCAGTCCATTTCTAGTAAACAAAAACTTGGGCTAATCTGGGAATACAGGTTCAAATCGCACCATGGCAGATGGTGAAATTTGAATTAAATAAATTGTATTTGAAATAAACAGCAGGCTTAATGGGAAACATGCAACCTCTATCGATTGTCATAAAAACCCATCTGGCTCACTAATGCCTTATAGGGAAGGAAATCTGCCATTCTTACCTGGTCTGACCTATATGTGATTCCAGACCCACAGCAATGTGGTTGATTCTTAACCGTCCCCTGGGATAGACAAAAAATGCGGCTGAGTCAACAATGTCCACATCCTATAAACAAATGCAAAAAAGCATACAAAGATCTTATTAAAATTGAGAAATATGATAGTAATCCATTAAAATTTTGTTAGTTAATTTTGGCAATAGTAACTTCTAGGTTTGTCATTATTAGAGAAAGTTATTTGAAGCAGAATTTTCCAATTTTCAGTCAGTGTTTCACTGAGTGAGATTCACAGTACCCAGTCCGTCATGGTTTATAGTAGGTTTGCTCACATAATCTACTGTTCTACATCTTTGGTGCCTTCCTTGTGGAATTGCACAGCAGGCCAGGCGGGAATGCTCGTCAGGGTTTGATAAACCCTTGCCATAAACCCTCGCCGCCACCACTCCCACCCCCCTTAATCTCAATTGGCAAATCCACAATTTCAGGAAATGTAAACTGGGGTTAGGTTCACGTAATATTCAGCAGCTTTTATCCTGTCACATTGCAGGGTAATGATAGAATGGAATAAAATGTAACCTGCTATCCATTAAATAGCCATATATCCCACCAGTAAAAATGTTCTTGCTTTGAACACGCCATTCCAATGGCCCTTCCTCCCCCACGTTCTGCAAAGTCAGAATTGAAAATGTCCACTTTATAAACTCTTAAACTCATTTTAAGAAATAAGGAAATCCTCAAAGGGATGTAATAATACAGGGGAACCTGGTGTTATTGGAGGATGATGTTTGATGTTTGTGTCATTGTTGTCATATTTAAAGCCCAATCTGCACCCCACTTCAGATACCACAAGCTAGGAGCTGACCTTCACACTGTGACTCTGCATTTTTATCTCTGAGGAAAAGGTCCACAAAGACAATTAACTACCTGCTTTATGGATGGGGACTTGGCAGTGCTGATGGGCAGGCTGTGGAGTGGATTGTACAGACAGCGTAGACACAGGTAGTGGCTTGGGCCATATCCCACAACAAATCGAATACACAGTAACTATAAGAAGAAGGTTAATGATTTTCTGCATTTCACAAGCTTACATGCCCCATCTTGTCTGTGGTACCAAACATTTACAGGGACACTACTCAGTCAAACTCTGACATTGCACACACTTCTCACCAAGGGTCATGGACTACAACTCTCAGGATTGTATGCATTACCTTATGCAGTCACAGAACCATACAACACGGAAACAGACCCTTCGGCCCAAATCGTCTATACCAACCAGGTTTCCTAAACTGAACTCGTCCCATTTTCCTTTGTTTAGCCCATATCCTTTTAAACCTTTCCTATCCATGTACCTGCCCAAATATCTTCAACATTGTAACAGTACCTGCTTCTACCACTTCCTCTGGCAACTCATTCAATGTACATACCATCCTCTGTATGAAACAGTTGTCCCTCTGGTTCCTTTTAAATCTTTCCCCTCTCAACCTTGTTACAATGCGGAACCTTGTCGAAGATCTTGCCAAGGTGTATGTAGACCATGACTACTGCATTGCCTTCATCCATTTTCTTTGTGATCTCTTCAAAAAGCTCAATCAAGTTTATGAAACATGATTTCCCATGCATAAAGCTATGCTGACTGTCCCTAAACAGTCCTTGCCTTCCCAAATGCATAATATTTACCTTACCTGTTCCCCTCATGGTTTTATAAAACTCAATATGGTCACCTCTTAGCCTCCTATACTCCAACCAAAAAAATCCCAGCCTATCCTTATAATTCAGTTCTCCAGGATCAGTAACATCCTTGTAACTTTTCTTTTGCACGCTTTCCAGTTTAATAACATTCCCCCTATAGCAGGGTGACCAGAGTTGTATGCAGTGCTCCAGAAGTGGTCTTACCAATGTCTTGTACAGCTGTAACATGATGTCCCAACTCCTGTACTCAATATTTTGACTGTTGAAGGCAAGCGTGCCAAACCTCTTCCTCATCACTCTGTCTATCTTTGACGGCACTTTCAAAGAACTGTGTATCTACACCCAAGCGTCTCTGTTTGACAACACTTCCCAGAGTCCTATCATGAACTGTATAAACCCCGTCCTGGTTTGTCTTACCAAAATGCAACACCTCACATTTATTTGTGGGCGGCATGGTGGCACAGTGATTAGCACTGCTGCCTCACGGCGCCAGAGACCCGGGTCCAATTCCCGCCTCAAGCGACTGACTGTGTGTAGTTGCACATTCTCTCCGTGTCTGCGTGGGTTTCCTCCGGGTGCTCCGGTTTCCTCCCACAGTCCAAAGATGTGCAGATCAGGTGAATTGGCCATGCTAAATTGCCCGTAGTGTTAGGTAAGGGGTAAATGTAGGGGTATGGGTGGGTTGTGCTTCGGCGGGTCGGTGTGGACTTGTTGGGCCGAAGGGCCTGTTTCCACACTGTAAGTAATCTAATCTAAACTCCACCTGCTAATCCTTGGTCCATTGACCCAGTTGATCAAGACCCCGTTGTATTCTTAGATAATCTTCTTCACTCTCCACTATACCACCAATTTTGGTGTCATCTGTAAACCTTCTAACTATGCCTCCTATATTCTCATGCAAATCTTTAATATAAATGACAAACAATAGTGGACCCAGCATTGATCCTTGTGGCACACTGCTGGTCACAGGCCTTCAATCTGAACAATAACCCTCCACCACCACCCTCTGCCTCCTCCTGTCAAGCTGGTTTTAGATTAGATTTTAGATTACATTACAGTGTGGAAACAGGCCCTTCTGCCCAACAAGTCCACACCGACCTGCCGAAGTGAAACCCACCCATACCCCCTTACCTAACACTACAGGCAATTTAGTATGGCCAATTCACCTGACCCTGCACATCTTTGGACTGTGGGAGGAAACCGGAGCACCTGGAGGAAACCCACGCAGACACGGGGAGAACGTGCAAACTCCACACAGTCAGTGCCTGAGGCGGGAATTGAACCCGGGTCTCTGGCGCTGTGAGGCAGCAGTGCTAACCACTGTGCCACCGTGCCACCCACCAATTTTGTTTCCAATTGGCTAGCCTTCCCTTGATCCCATGTGATCTAACTAGGAGAAAGTGAGGACTGCAGATGCTGGAGATCAGAGCTGAAAATATGTTGCTTGAAAAGCGCAGCAGGTCAGGCAGCATCCAAGGAGCAGGAGAATCGTCGTTTCGGGCATGAGCCCTTCTTCAGGGATTCCATGTAGACCATGACTACTGCATTGCCTCCATCCATCTTCTTTGTGACCTCTTCAAAAAGCTCAATCAAGTTTATGAAACATGATTTCCCATGCATAAAACTATGCTGACTTTCCCTAAACAGTCCTTGCATTCCCAAATGCATAAATCCTGTCTCTTTACTTAGCTTAGGGCAGTGACTCTGTGCGTGCTGGTGCTACAGTCAGTGTGTTACTGCTAAAAATACGAAAAGAAATCCTGTCTCTCAGAATCCCTCCAACAACCTATCCACCACTGACAGCAGGCTCATCAGTCTTTAGCTCCCTGGCATTTTCTTGTAGCCTTTCTTAAATAATGGCACAACATTAGCCATGTTCCAGTCTTCTTACACCTCCCCAATGGCTAACAATGATACAAATATCTACTTCTACTCTCACTTCCCACAATGTCCTGGGACACACTTGATCAGGTCCCAGAGACCTACCTCCCTTTATGTGTTTTCGACCTAGAGACTCTCACCCTCCTCATCCTCCTGAATTACAAACTGTTCCTTTGTGCTTCTGAGTCACTCATTGGAGAAACCTCATCACCCTTCTCCTCCTGTATCATCACTGACTGTTCTTCCATTTACTATCATCATATTCAATCCATCTCTTAGTCATGGTTGAGGTAAAATTGGCCCACAGTCAGGCTGGGATTTGGGGGAGTGCGGAGGGCAAGATTGATGGGGTGCTGGAAGACTCAGCCTCCTCACTCCTTTCAAGGAGAAAATACTCTAATGGGCCAGAGAAGACCTCCCACATAGTGATAGAGAGTCTTCGGGGGAAACTAACCCTGAGATCTTCATTGTGCTATGTTATGCCGCTTTCTCTTTAACACTAGCGCTAACTCAATCTTAGCTTGCACTTAACCTCACTCACAGAAAACTAATCTTCTTTCTTCTTTTAGGCAGCACTGACAGCATACAGCAAACCTCTGCCAAGCAGAGGCCAGTACTGCCCTAGCACTAGAAAGGCAACATGCTGTCACGGAGTCTCGTTTGCATCCACAGAAACACCTATTTATTTCTCTTACAATTGTATCCCCTGCATCTATTGCATTTCCACACTTTGTGCTCCTCTCCAACGCAGCACAGCCAATCATGGTGTGACAAATTTAGCTGTTGCTGTTTTCCCTGAGATGCCATTATCCTGAATAATATCTAAAGCGATATATCTATTTTTCACGGAATGGTCATAGAGGATTCCTGCACTGCCTGCCGATTCCTCTTACAGGAAAGTAGACGGTAAATGGGCAGACCTTTAGGAGCATTGATATTTAGAGGGATCTTGAGTACCAGTTCATAACTCCTGAAACTTTGCAAGACAAGTGGATGAAGTGGTAAAGATGGCATATGGAATGTTTGCCTTCTATGGTAAGGGCATTGAATATAAAAATTGGCAACTCATGCGCCAGCTACGTAGAACTTTAGTCAGAAAACATTTGGAGTATTGTGCGCAGTTCTGATCTATGCATTATAGGAAGGATGTGCAGACTTTTGAGAGGGTGAAAAGAGGTTTACCAGGATGTGGTTTGGATTGGAGTGCATTATATATAAGGGTAGGTTAGACAAATTTGGATTGTTTTTGTTGACGGGGGGTGTTGGAGGCTGAGGTGCAACCTGATAGAACCTATTATGAGAGGCATGGAAAGGATGGATAGTCAGAGTCTTTGTTCCAAGGTGGAAATGTCAAATGCTCAGGGGTATAAAGGTTGAGGAAGGTCTGCCTATGCTGGACTCCACCACTAAAACGGAACACCCCGAGGCTCTGTTTATCGTGACTAGGGACTTCAATCAAGCCAATCTAAGGAAGGTGTTGCCCAAGTACCACCAGAACATTACCTGCCCCACCAGGGGCCTGAACATTTTAGACCACTGCTATACCCCTGTGAAAGATGCCTATCACTCCATCCCCCACCCTCCTACTGGGAACTCAGACCACAATGCCGTGTTTCTTCTCCCGGATTACAGGCAAAAGCTCAAGCAGGAGACCCCCTCGCGGATACACGTCCAGTGCTAATCGGAGGAGGGAGAGGATCAACTCCGGTGCTGTCTGGAATCAGGTGATTGGGCCAACTATAACAGTCCGCAGGTACTTTGGACGAGTACGCCACCACCATCACAGACTTTATCAGCAAGTGTATGGAGGACTGCATACTGAGGAAGTCAATCCGGGTGTTCCCCAACAGGAAATCCTGGATGAATCAGGACATACAGAACTGCTAAAAGCCAGGTGTGAGGCCTTCAGATCAGGAGACCCACTCAAATATAAGGAATCCAAGTATGCCCTTCGCAGAGCCATTAAGACAGCCAAGGATCAATCTAAACTAGAGACCCAGACAGACACCTGGCAACTATGGCAAAGACTGAATGACATCACAGGTTCTAAAATGAGACAGTGCAAAATAGCAGACGATGACATATCCCTCCCAAATCATCTCAACACCTTCTGTGCTCACTTTGAGCAGAATTTTGGTGGAGAAGTAACACCTATTCAGACAAGTTCTGACGAACCTATCCCAACAGTCACTGCATCAGAGGTCAGATCAGTTTTCCTTCGTGTGAAGCCTAGGAAAGCGACGGGACCAGACAGAGTACCAGACCATGCACTCAGAGCATGTGCAGATCAACTGGCAGTGGTGTTCTCAGATATCTTCAACCTCTCCCTGCAGCAGGTCACTGTCCCTGCCTGTTTCAAGAGGGCCAATATCATCCCTGTGCCTAAGAAGGATCATGCAGCATGTCTCAATGACTACTGCCCAGTGGCCCTAACTTCGGTGATCATGAAGTGCTTTGAAAGGCTGTTCATGGAATTAATCAACTCGAGACTCCCCACTACTTTTGACCCACTCCAATTTGCTTATCAGACCAACAGATCCATGTCAGATACCATATCACTTGCCCTTCACTCCTCCTAGAACATCTTGACACCAAGAATAGCTATGTAAGAATCCTACTCATTAACTACAGTTCAGCCTTCAACACTATTATCCCCTCGAGACTGATTACTAAACTTAGTGATCTTGGACTAAGCCCCACTCTCTGCAACTGGATCCTCAGTTTCCTGACCCTCAGGCCACAATCAGTGAAGACTGGGGACAATATTTCATCCTCACTAACACTTAACATTGGAGCCCTCCAGGGGTGTATACTCAGCCTCCTACTGTACTCATTGTATACCCATGACTGCATCGCCAAATACCAAACTAATGCCATTTACAAGTTCGCTGATGACACCACCATTGTTGGTCGAATCTAAGATGGTGACGAAATAGACTACAGATGGGAGGTGGAAGACCTGAAAAAATGGTGCACTGAGAACAACTGATCTCTCAATGCTGGCAAAACCAAGAAACTCATTATTGACTTTCGGCGGAATGTTACTCCTGCCCCCCTACACATTAACAGCACAGAGGGGGAACGCGTGTAGAGTATCAAGCTCCTGGTGGTGGTTATCCACAACAAGCTTTCTTGGGCTCTTCATGTGGACACACTGGTTACAAAGGCCCAACAACGTCTTTTCTTCCTCTGGCAGCTGAGGAAATTTGGCATGATGGCGAATACCCTTGCTAATTTTTATAGATGTGCCATTGAGAGCATTCTGTCTGGATGTCTCACTACCTGGTATGGCAACTATACCATTCAAGATCGGAGACAGTTACAGAGAGTGGTGAACCCGGCCCGGACAATCACAAAAGCCAACCTTCCATCTATAGAATCCATCTACCAGGCCCGCTGTCAAACCCTGGTAATGTTTTCCTCCAACCTCTACCATTGGGGAGAAGGTACCGAGGCTTGAACACCAGCCGGTTTTGTAACAGTTTCTACCCTACTGTTGTTAGAACATTGAATGGACTCACAAACTCTTAACATTTGCCTGTACCTGTGTTTTTGTTTTAGCCGCTGTTTACCTATCATTTACTTGTCTATGCTACCTAACTCTGTGATCTGCCTGTATTGCTAGCACGACAAAGCTTTTCACTGTGCCTCGGTACACGTGACAATAAATTCAATTCAATTCAATTCAATAAGGCAAGAGGGGGAAAGGCTAAAGGAGATGTGTGAGGCAAGTTTTTTTTTACAGAATTGTGGGTGTCTGGAACATCCTGCAGGGGGAGATTTAGAAGCAGATAGATTTTTAGGCATCATGTGTCAGCGAAGTCTTGGTGGGCCGAAGGGACTGCTCCTGTGTTGTACTGTTCTTTGCTGTTTGCTATTTGATAGCAACGTTTAAGAGAAATTTGGTCAGACACATCAACCGACAGAGAATAGAGCGATATAGTACATGCACAGGCAGATGGGATTAGTTTAGAATGGCATCATGGTTGGCACAGACATGATGGGTTGAAGGGCCTGTTTCCTGTTCTGTTCTATGTTCTAAATCTTAACCTGCATTAACCATGATTCTCTCAGCTATGGGGATGCTCCACAGTTTCCCCAGCCTTCCAGGAGCTGCAGCTGGAGACACTTGCTCACACATGCTGGTCCTGGGCACTGGAAATGTACCCAGCTTCACACATACTTGCCCCTTTAAATTAAACCTTTGTAAGATGCTTCAAATCAAATAATAACATTTTCTCTCCGGCCCTTCTTTTCTGTTCCTTTTTACCACAGAATACAACCCCTAGGAACTACAAACCATGGACTTTTCAATCTATAAGCAAACTAAGCTGTAAATATTTACCTGCCCCCACTATTATTTATCAATCAGCTCCCTCCCTTGGAGCCTCGACTTCTGTGGTACAGTAAGACCACTCTGGTTTTCCTTAGCTGTCACAACTTTATTCAGAACAATCTTCCCAGAGTGCTTCATTGTAACACTGACTGTAAAGACACCCTTCCCAGAGTGCTTCACTGTAACACCAACTCTGAGCACACTCTTCTCAGAATGCTTCAGTGTAACACTTACTGTGAAGATACTCTTCCCAGAGTGCTTCACCGTGATACCGACTGCGAGGACACTGATCCCAGAGTGCTTCACTGTGACACTGACTGCGGGGACTCCCTTCCCACAGTGCTTCACTGTGACACCGACTGCGAGGACTCCCTTCCCAGAGTACTTCACTGTGACACCGACTGCGAGGCTCCCTTCACAGAGTGCTTCACTTTGACATTGACTGCAAGGACTCCCTTCACAGAGTGCTTCACTTTGACATTGACTGCAAGGACACTGATCCCAGAGTGCTTCACTGTGACACTGACTGCGAGGACTCCCTTCCCAGAGTGCTTCACTGTGACATCAACTGCGAGACTCCCTTCACAGAAGGCTTCACTGTGACACCGACTGCGAGGACTCCCTTCCCAGAGTACTTCACTGTGACACTGACTGTGAGGACTCCCTTCCCAGAGTACTTCACTGTGACACTGACTGCGTGGCTCCCTTCACAGAGGGCTTCATTGTGACACCGACTGTGAGGACTCCCTTCCCAGTGTGCTTCACTGTGACACTGACTTTGAAGACACTGATCCCAGACTGCTTCACCATGATATTAATTGCGAGGATTTCCTTCCCAGACTGAGACCAAAGCCTGCAGAAGTCCAAATCGAAGGAGGTGAGCATGTGTCTGGGAAGAACACTCTGAGTTGGCCTAGATCTCTAAGCCCAGCCCCAGGAGGAACACCCAGGTCTTCCAAGTTCAAACGAGTCCTGTAAGGTAATCAAATATTCCAGGGCAGCTTTGCAGTCTATGTGTATTCAAAAACATTGTTGGGTTACTGTAGATTGAGAGATCAAAAGGAGATTCCTTAGGATTCCTCTCAACCTGCTACCCAGCATGAGAGACCTCACTGCATAACAATCAGGAATGATATCCTAATGCCAACCTTAAGAGTGACCTCACCTTAACACTAGGCGATGTTAATTCACCCTCCCCTGTTGTACTTTTCTCTTTCCGGTTGCTATGGCATAAGAACATAAGAAACAGGATGGGGATTGGGATTTTCATCTCCTCCAGCCTGCCCACCATTCTGTAAGATCATAACTAATCTTCCCCAGGCCTCAAATTCTCTTTCATGCCAGCTCCCCATCACCTTCAACTCCTCAAAAATCTATCCCTCTTTAAATACTTCAGTTATTCAGCCTCCACAGTTGGAGAATTCAAAACATTCACTACCCTCTGAGAGAAGAAATTCTTTCACATCTCAGTTCTCAATGATTGCCTCCCTATTCTGTAATTCTCCAGTCGTGGAGAACCCTTCTCACCATCTACTCTTTCAAGCCTCTTCAGAATCTTCAGTAAGATCACTCCTCATTCCTCTAAACTCTGAAGAATAAAGCCCAAGCTGTTTAGCCATTCTTGATGAGTCAACCCCTTCATCCCAGGAAACAGCCAAGTGAACTTCCTTTGAGCAGCCTCCAATACCAATATGTTATTTCTTAAATACGTGGACATAATCTGTACACAATACACCAGATGTGACCTTAGCAATAGCTACTGTGCTTGAATGGGGTAGCCATTGTCTCCTAGCAGCCATCCCTGTACATCCTGAGGACCTTGGACAGAGGCAGGAACCTGAGATTTCTCTGGGTATGCGAGCTTTGTGGGAACTCCCAGGATGTCAGCACAGACCTCCAACACTTGGCATCAACAGTCACACATCATGTGAACATTGATGGAGTGGAATTTTTTTCTGTTGTTCATCAAGGTCATAGCTACTATAAATTGTTATAGCAGCAGGTTGTTTCAAGGAGCACATGGGGACCTGTGCTGCATCTCCCAAACCTTAATCCACAATTACCTATTGTGGGAATTCAGTCATACCATTTACTTCAGGAATTCAGGGAAGGTCACAGGAGAGTCTTGAGCATTGAGTGCAAGTTATGGGTCTATGTGTGTGACAATGTCAGGCTGTTATTCAACCAGTCTGTGAGACAGCTCTCCCCATTGTGCACGAGACATTACTGAGGAGACCGATTCTGAATGGTCCTGTAGGTTCTATTCTTACTCCATTGTTCCAAGACAGTGCATCATGACAGGAAGTAACAGCAAGTCAAAGAAAAAATAGCTGTGAAAAGTATTGGCAACTTTTAAAGATATGAAAATAAACTGCAACGAATCCACCCTGCTGATTTTTGGGCATTCAAGGCAAGCAGTGAAAGGAAGGCTTGATTGCACTGAGGTAAACATGGAGATGTGTAGGACTGTGGAGAAGTGAAAATGTGAAGTATCATCTTTAGTTGGTGAAATCATTTGGTGTTCTTCCGCTCTGTAACTGGGTCTTGGATGAAGCACATTCTGATGTTGTGGCATCTCTCCTCATGTCCATTCATCAAGTCACCCTGGCACCTATCAACCATCACGGGAGAAGGGATCTTCTTTCTCTCTTGAATGCGTTCTTCCAACATCTGTATGCCTGTCTGGAAATCTAGTGGCCCTGCTGGAATGCTACTTGCACCTGTATATGTGTATATACAGCTCCTTAGAGCTTCCACCATGATAGAAAAAGGAAACGCTCATTTAAAGTTGCTATAGGCCCTCATTTTAAAATCTGCAAAAAGTGACTAAGTTCTTGTCTCTTAACTACTGGGGCTCCACAAATTGACATCGTGCACCATCTCATCCAAATAGCTATTAATCACAGGTAGACCATGAAAGGATTTGTGTTCCTGAGGTATTCAATTATGCAGCAATGGTCTTCTCTTTAAATAATTTCAAACTTGTTTCTACCCCGCATGATCAGTCTAAGAATTATTCCTTAATTTTTCAAAAAAAAACTGAAATACAGCTTTTAACTTTTCTATCTCATTCTTTTCGACATGGATTTTCCAGAATTTTCTGATTTTGTTGCAACATAGCATCTTCTTTTCATTAATCATCTGGAGTTTTCACTCCTGTCTCATTAGCAGAAGTAGAGGTCCTGGAGAATTCTATCTCAGAGCTCTTCTGCCAAAGAGAATGGAGAATCCCCACAGAAATTCTCTCTGAATTCTGTTATATTTGTTAACATGCAACAGTAACCTCTAGAAGGTGACGGACTATGTCCTGCTGTTGAGGGTTCAGCTTTAATGTACACAATGGCCCAGATTCTGTGGTGAAGCAATAACACTTGTGTTTAATCTGGGTTGGAATGCTGTAGAATGGGGAAGCACGGAACCTCCAAAGTACACAGGGCTGGGAGCTGGATGGTCCTTCAAACCATTATCTTGAAGCATTGTCACTGACAAGTGCAGGGCTGTGTTTGGTTTCTGTGGGCAGGAATTCCCCATGAGCATCAGTTCCAGGAGTTGACACCTCACGGCACCTTCCAGACACATCACTGCTATTCCGAAAGTAATCAGAAATTAAATGTCAGGGAGGAGACTCATTGCTGGTGGGCAGACCTCCGACATTTGAGGGCAAATGGGAGGTCCTCAGTTCCCAGAGGCTGGGGTGGGACATAGTGACAGAGAGGGGGAGAAGCCCAGGTAAGTCAGCGTCAATTCCTAAAGATGTTGAGGGGTGGGGGGCCACGAAGCGATCCTCCATAGGCTGGCTACAGCTGTTCCCTAACAACCATTTAGGAACATAGGGACAGGAGTAGGCTATTCAGCCCCTCGAGCCTGTTCTACCATTCAATGAGACCATGGCTGATCTGTGGCCCATCTCTATATACCTGTCTTTGGCCCATATCCTCTAACATCTATTAATTGTACCAGACTGAGGCCTGTAACCTTTTTTGAGCAAACAATGATGACCTGGCTGTATTGCAGGGTCTAAATGCTGTATGGAAATACCAATAGCCTGAAACCACGGCTCTATCTTGGCTACCGGCCATTGAAGAGCAGCCAGCCACACAAGACTGGAACCGGCCTCCCTGAAAATGGCTCAACTGGGGTCACTGAGCGGCATTGACATCGCAGGTTTCTGGCCTGCCCACCTCCAAATCTCCAGACCCTGTGAAAAGTCAGTCCGCAAAGTTTAAATTGAGAAGTATAAGGAAAATAAAAACTATGTTTTATTAGTCTGCAGAAAGCACAATAAAAATAGGGAAGGAGAGATGTAGTCAAGAGAAAGACGTTAAAAAAGATGCTTACAATCTTCAGGATTAATTCACATCAGAAGGAATGTGACATAACATAAAAGTGTTAAAAACATATAGAATTAAAAGTCTAGGACCAGGCTGTTTGGGAATTATCATTTATCTCATCATTTAGAATGCAGTTACTCTTGAATACATCAGTCCTATCTTTGCCCAGTATATTCTGTGGGGAACTAATGGGCAAGCAGCCGTTCTAAATGCAGACATCTGATGTCACTGCTCCTTTTAGTCACATGTTTGCATGTTTCTGTTTCAGACTCCTGGTCAATACCACAGTAAATAGACACAAAGTTTTGGGGGTGTCTGAGCAAGGTAATAAACGATGCAGTGAATTCTGGTCTCCTTCCTATTGGAAAGATGTTCCAAAACTTGAAAGAGTTCAGAAAAAATTTACAAGGATGTTGCCAGGGTTGGAGGATTTGAGCTATAGGGAGAGGCTAAATAGGCTGGGGCTGTTTTCCCTCGAGCGTCGGAGGCTGAGGGGTGACCTTATAGAGGTTTATAAAATCATGAGGGGCATGGATAGGATAAATAGACAATGTTTCTTCCCTGGGGTGGAACAGTCCAGAACTGGAGGGTTTAGGGTGAAAGGGGAAAGATATAAAAGAGACCTAAGGAGCAACATTTTCATGCAGAGGGTGGTGCGTGCATGGAATGAGCTGCCAGAGGAAGTGGTGGAGGCTGGTACAATTGCAACATTTAAGAGGCATTTGGATGGGTATTTGAATAGGAAGGGTTTGGAGGGATATGGGCCGGGTGCTGGCAGGTGGGACTAGATTGGGTGGGGATATCTGGTTGGCATGGACGGGTTGGACCGAAGGGTCTGTTTCCGTGCTGTACATCTCTATGACTCTATGGCTGGAAGTTGGAAAGGGAAACATTGTCGACATTTCTATCTGTTATTAAACATGATGATGCTGCCACCTGCTGATCACTGTAATACATAACACATTCAACACTTGACAACAATAAACACAATCCGACCAAGTTTATTTTGTCATGTTTCAATGATACCCTCCAACAGTGACATCACTGGAGTTTGCCGACTCACTGGAGGGCACCTCACTCAAATGAGGCAGCCACAAATGACACTCTCGTCAGAAAGCCTCAGCAGAAACAGAAAGGTGCCAACACTCCCATGGGATGGGGTTGTTCAGTCTGTCTTTGGTGCCATGGGCTGGGGGCTGATATCTAGAAATTTGCCAACAGGAAATATACAAAATGTAGGGGGCTCAGGCCAAGACTGTACACAGGTCAAAAGGGAAACCAGTATCCTCTATTCATTTAGTGTTGGAGCCATTACGACAACACTATATTTCAAGTAAAGAGCTGGAGGAGGAATTTCCACCTTAGACCAGACACTGCAGTTGCTTTGAAAGACAGAATTTTTTCCTGTTATAAGTTATTGAAGACTGGGCAGAATCTCTGCAGTTTTTCTCAAGGTTTTTTCACTGGGGGGTATATGATGGTAATATCACTGGCCTCATATTCAAGGGCCCAGGTTAATGCTCGAGGGATATGGTTTCAGATCCCAACACAGCAGCTAGTGGAATTTAAATTCAATTCATAAAATTTTACCTTGAAATGTAGTTTGGGTAATGATAGTCCTAAATCTAATATCAGTTGCTGTAAAAACTAATCAGGTTCCAGTCCTTTAGGGAGGTGTTTTGTAAGCAGTATGCTGTGAGAAATGTGCCATAACATTTTCAGGAAGTGGTAGTGCTTTACCTAAGCATTGAGGTTGTGTCTGTGTTACCGATCTCCTCTGGAGCCTCAATGTCCATTATTGAAGGCAGTACCTACTGACACTGGACACCCCCATTGACTGCACACGCACAAGCGTTGCATGTACAGGCACCGCACATACATGGAGATTAGGTACCAGGTGGGTGCTGTGGGATTGTTTGTTTCCTTGAAGTGTGTGCCTTGATCCTGAAAAGGTTGGGAATCAGTACTTTCGTGAAGAAAATCTGTTGCCTTACCCAGCCTAAATGTGACTCTAGACCAGCAAGAGTGTGGTTGACTCTTAACTGCCTTCTGGAAAGACCGAAGAAGCCACTCAGTTCAATGGCAATTAAGAGATGGACAAAAAAAAATGCTTGCATTGCCAATGGCACACAGATCCCTGAAAGGGTTATTTTTTACAAACTTTGAGTTCAAAGGTACAGCAGGAGATCAATGGAATCCTCGTGGATATTTAGGTCTGAGCTACTTAAGTAATTAGTTTTGTTTATCTATTTTAAGGAAATCCTTGGACAAGTTCTTCAAATCACTGGACTTTATTTCACAGTTTTCCAGTGTCTCTATCATTGTTTTCCAAAATGTTTGCTTTATATAGGAACAGGAGTAGGCCATTCCACCCATTGAGAGATAGTGAGAACTGCAGGTGCTGAAGATCAGAGTCAAAAAGTGTGAAGTGATGCCTGCTTCAATACTGCATACAATCATGTTAAATCAAATAATGTCTTGTACCTACAACATCCCCATAACGCTTTACTCTATTAATAGATTTATGATTATCAATCACTACATTGAACATGCTCAACAAGTGAGCTTTCATAGCTCTCTGGAGTAGAGAATTTCAAAGACTGACAACCTCTGAGTAAAAAATTATTTTCATCTTGGTCCTAACTGACATCCTCCCTTATTTTTCAATTGTACCCCTGGTTTTAGACTCCCAATGAGAGGAAACATCTTATCTGCATCTACTCTGTCTATTCTTTTAAGTATTTTGTCAATGAAATCACTTCTCTTTATTTGAAAGTCTAGTCGCACATTACAGAAAAGATACGGAGGCTTTGGAGAGGATGTAAAAGAGGTTTACCGAGATGCTGCCTGAAACAAAGGGATTGGTTAAAGTGTGTCTGCTTTAACGCAAGGAGTGTCTGAAATAAGAGTGACAAACTTAGAGCATGGATCAGTACTTGGGGGCTACAATGTTGTGGCCATAACGGAGACGTGGGTTTCACAGGGGCAGGAATGGTTGCTTGATGTTCCAGGGTTTAGAACATTTAAAAAGAACAGGGAGAGTGGAAAAGAGGAAGGGCTGTAGCATTGCTAATCAGAGAATGTATCACAGCTACAGAAAAGAAGGTTGTTGAGGAAGGTTTGTCTACTGAGTCAGTATGGGTGGAAGTTAGGAACAGCAAGGGAACAGCCACTGCATTGGGGGTTTTCTACAGACCCCCTAATAGCAGTAGGGAGATTGAAGAACTCATAGGTGGGCAGATTCTGGAGAAATGCAGAAGTAGCAGATTGTTGTTATGGGTGATTTCAACTTTCCCAATATCGACTGGAACCTCCTAAGTGCAGATGGTTTGGATGGAGCCGTTTTTGTCAGATGTGTTCAGGAGGGTTTCCTTACTCAGTATGTAGACAGGCCAATGAGGGGAGAGGCCATTTTGGACTTGGTGCTCAGCAACAAGCCAGGACAGGTGTCAGATCTCGCGGTGGGAGAACACTTTGGTGAAAGTGATCACAACTGCCTCACATTTACCATAGCTTTGGAGAGGGAAAGGAACAGTTACAGAGGGAAGATACTTACTTCGGGAAAAGGAAATGATGACTTATGGTCTTATGACACTATCAGACAAGAGTTGGTAAGTACAGACTGGGAGCAACTGATCCACAGAAGGGCACAGCAGACATGCGGAGACTATTTAAGGAGCAGTTGTTGCGAGTGATGCACGAATTTGTTCCTCTGAGACAGGTAAGAAGGGGTAAGATTAAGGAACCTTGGATGACGAGAACAGAGGAGCTTCTCGTCAAAAGGAAGAAAGCAGCTTACATAAGGTGGAGGAAGCAAGGATCTTGCACAGCTTTTAGAAGATTGCAGGCTTGCTAGAAAGGAGCTCAGAAATGGACTGACGAGAGCCAAGAGGGGGCATGAAAAAGGCTTGGCAAGAAGGATTAGGGAGAAGCCAAAGGCATTTTATTCATACGTGAGGAATAAGAGAATGATCAGGGAGAAGGTAGGGCTGGTCAGGGATAGAGGAGGGAACTTGTGCGTGGAGTCTGAGCAGATAGGGGAAGCCCTAAATGAGTTTTTTGCTTCGGTTTTCACCAAGGAACGGGACCTTGTTGGGAATGAAAACTTTGAGGAGCTGGGATACAGTCTTGACCAGATCAAATTGATGAAGTTGATGTGCTGGAAATTTTGGAAACCATTACGATTGATAAGTCCCCAGGTTCCCAGGCCAGACCAGATTTATCTTCGGCTGCTCCGGGAAGCGGGAAAGGAGGTTGCTAAACTGCTGGCGAGGATATTTGCTTCCTCACTCTCCACGGGAATCATACCGGAGGATTGGAAGGAGGCAAATGTTCCTCTTTTCAGGAAGGGTAATAGGGAAATCCTTGGCAATTACAGACCAGTCAGTCTTACGTCTGTGGTCAGCAAAGTTTTGGAAAGAATTCTGAGGGATAGGATTTATGACTATTTGGCAAAGCATAGTGTGATTAAAGGCAGTCAGCATGTCTTTGAGTTCTTTGAGGCGGTGACAAGACAGGTTGACGAAGGCCGAGCAGTGTATGTGGTGTATATGGACTTCAGCAAGGCATTTGATAAGGTTCACCATGATAGGCTCATTCCTAAAGTCAGGAGGTATGGGCTACAGGGAGATTTGGCTATCTGGATTCAGAATTGGCTGCTGACAGAAGGCAGAGAGTGGTTGTAGATACAACATATTCTGCCTGGAGGTCCATATTGAGCGGGATCCCACAGGTCTCTGTTCTTGGGCCTCTGCTGTTTGTAGTTTTTATAAATGACTTGGATGAGAAGGTTGAGGGGTGGGTTAGAAAATTTGCAGATGACACAAAGGTTGGAGGTGTCGTCAATAGTATCGAGGGCTACTGCAGACAGCAGCATGACATAAACAGGATGCAGAGCTGGGCTGAGAAATGGCAGATGGAGTGCAACCTGGATAAATGCAAAGTGATGCATTTTGGAAGGTCGAACTTGAATGCTGAATATAGGATTAAAGACAGGATTCTTGGCAGTGTGGAGGAACAGAGGGGTCTGGGTGTGCAAGAATATAGATCCCTCAAAGTTGCCACCCCAGATAAGTTTCTTAAGAAAGCATATAGTGTTTTGGCTTTCATTAACAGGGGGATTGAGTTAAAGAGCCGCGAGGTTTTGCTGCAGCTCTACAAGTCCCTGGTGAGACCACACTTGGAATATTGTGTCCAGTTCTGGTCGCCCTACTATAGGAAAGATACAGAGGCTTTGGAGAGGGTGCAAAGAAGGTTTACCAGGATGCTGCCTGGACTGGAGGGCTAGCCTTATAAAGAAAAGTTGAATAAACTCGGACTTTTCTCTCTGGAGCGAAGGAGGAAGAGAGGAGACCTGATCGAGGTATACAGGATAATGAGTGGAATAAATAGAGTCAGCAGCCAGAGTCATTCCCCCAGGGCAGGATTGACTGGTACGATGAGTTGAAGATATTAGGAGGAAGGTATAAAGGAGACGTCAGAGGTAGGTTCTTTACGTAGAGAGTTGTGAATGCATGGAATGGGTTGCCAGCAGTGGTGATGGAAGCAGAGTCATTGGGGACATTTAAGTGACTGCTGAACATGCACATGGATAGCAGTGAGTTGAGGGGTGCATAGGTTGTTATTATATTTTACATTAGGATTAAACCTCGGCACAACATCGTGGGCCAAAGGGCCTATTCTATGCTGTACTTTTCTATGTTCTATGTTCTAATTAGAGGGTACGAGCTATAAGGAGAGGCTAGAAAAATGCGAGTGGTTTTCTCTGGAACGATGAAGACTGAGGGGAGAATTGATAGAATTCTATAAATCAATAAGATGCACAGATGGAGCTGACAGTCAGAATCTTTTTCTCAGAGTTGAAATGTCTAATGCTAGGGGTCATGCATTTAAGGTGAGAGGGGGAAAGTAGAATGGATTTGTGAGGGGCACATTTTTTACACAGAGAGTGGTAGGAGTCTGGAAATGTGCTGCCAGCAATAGTGGTGGAGGGAGATATGATAGGAGCTTTTAGATCAGCGTATGAATATGCAAGGAATGGAGGGATTTGAACCAATGGCAGGTAGAAGGGATTCATTTACTTTGGTGTCATGCTTGGCACAACATGGTAGGCCAAAGGGCCCGTTCCTGTGCTGTACAGTTCTATGTTCTATGTTCTAAGACAGGCCAAATTTGCCCAATCTCTCTTCCTGGGACAGTGCCTCATCCCAGGAACAAGTCTGATGAACCTTCATTGCACACTCTCCTTGGTAATAATATCTTTCCTGAGATAAAGAAGCCAAAACTGCTTACACCTCCCAGAGACAATCTAATTAAACTTCTACATAATTGAAGCAAGACTTCATTACTTCTGTACTCAAATCTTCTTGCAATAATGGCTAATATTCCATTAGCCTTCCTAACATCAATAGGAATGACTCCCACAACCAGCCACCATTTGGACCTGTTTTTGACCAACTTGGCTAGGCCTAAGAGTAGGCCAGTAATGAGATCCTGTGCCCTCATCTCCCCCTCCCAAATCGGTTGTAAGATCAGAACAGTGGGCCTAAACTGCAAACAAATCTCAAGGAGCAGCCTCCTTGGGAAATGAATCAAGTGTTGCAAACTCACCCAACCTGTGTAGGTAAGGAACACAGATTGCTCCAGGTCACAAAAAAGTCTTCCATTGAACTTTTGTGAAATAATTAAACAAGTTGACTAACAGATTACTCCTTACAGTGACACTGTAACTGAAATTAAATCTTCAAAGAATTGAAAAAAATAAATTAGAATATTATTTCTTGGTTTGAGGATGCATTTCAACCTATACAGTGCCCAAATAAGACTGCAAATATACTGCTAGCACTGCATTATCCATCTCCAAGAACACCTGGAAATAGGTGTAGCCAAAAAAAAAGTAGCAGTTGGATAGTTTTTCCTGATAATTAACTGTCCAATGTGAAAAAAACTTCGCAGAGGCTGATTTTCTGTCATTAAGTCACCCTTTATTTACACACAGACAGTCTATGACTATAGTACTGCCTTGTACAGAGTCAGGCACCAGAGTGTCAGAATCTCTGACACTCAATCTTTTTCTGTCAGCCAGGGCTCCCTGATTGCACCAGCATAATAGCCCCAGTCAGGGAACTCATATTCTTTGAGGTTCAGCTGGCTGACCTCTTTCCACAATGAACGTCCATTACCCATCTGATTACACTGTATTTTAATTTATACGACTCTATGAGAAGTAACTCACCTCTTGACTCCCCAAATCTCTACAAGGCTCAGGTTAAAAGCTGTGATGGGATTCTTTCCACTTGCCTGGATAAGAACAGTTCCAAGAACAATCAGAAAAACCCAACACCATGCATAATAAAGCTTGATCAACACACCATCCACTACCTGAAGGCATTCACCCCACACCACAACACCCTCCCCCACAAACACCAGTAATCATGCTTCAGTACATGCCAAATCCTTACCAAGGCAGTGACTGGTCAGGTGAGCTGACTCTTTTTTCACCTGCTTGAAGCTCAAATAA
Source organism: Chiloscyllium plagiosum (assembly GCF_004010195.1). Classification (NCBI taxonomy): domain Eukaryota; kingdom Metazoa; phylum Chordata; class Chondrichthyes; order Orectolobiformes; family Hemiscylliidae; genus Chiloscyllium; species Chiloscyllium plagiosum. The sequence continues at coordinate 45,384,196 of NC_057720.1, read as the reverse complement.
TTGCAGCTGGGGCAACAATTCAGCCATATAACATCTTCAATTGGCAATGGGGAAGGGGGCACAATCTTGGACTTTCCCACCCAGATTTTAATTTGTCTCGAGGCACGAAGGCAGCAAGGTTCTGGGACATCATCATCCTGCATAATTGTCTTCCCACTTCCAGGCCCATAACACTGGGACCAAAGGATTCAAATAGTTGATTATTTAACCCATCAAATTTATGCTGTCACTTTGGGGAGCAAACCATTCAGTCCAATGCCCCACCCTATGCCCATTGCTTTGCAAGTTGAATTAGTCCATTTCAAATGAGTGATTCTCTCTGCTGTCATCACTCTTGTGGACTGCAAATTCTGTTTGCTGCTTAAGGAATTTCTTTTATTGTCTGAAATCCTAAATTTGTGTCCCCTAATCCAAGTACCATCAGCTATTAGGATGTTTCTTCCTTGCCTACCTTATCCAAACCTGACATTGTCTTATACAACTCAACAAATCTCTCTCAACTACTTTTGCTCCAAGGGGAACAAGCCAAGCTTCCTGAATCTAATCTTACACCTCACTGACATGCTCAAATCTCACAGACTCTAGCTTACCTATTTTATAAACACATCCCCTGATCAAATCAAAATCAGATGCTTGTGTTAATCCCTATGACTGCCCTGGCATTTACTTTTGAAATAAAATCCCTAGAACCACTCTTGTGAATCTTCTTGACACTCTTTTAAAGACCATCATTACCATTGCAGTGCAAGCCATCGGTGAGCGCTAAAGTGTATATTGAACTGTTGAACTGTATTATATTTGAGTCAAAGTTGTGCCAAATGTATGATATAGCTGGCGCATTGCCAATCCCATTCTCTATAGATAGAGGTAGTCACTGCCCATAGATCGTGCCTTGAGGTGTTGAGGAATACAAGTTAACTAGGGACAGGCAATAAATGCTGGACAGCCAGTGACATCCACACTCCATGAATGAGTAAAATAAATGAAGGCCCAGAAATCATACCATCATTTAAAATTGTTATGTACCCACTCAAGACTTTCATGTTGGGAATTGACAGCATTTAATTTCTCTCTGCTGCCCAGGAAAAAAGCAAACAGCATATAAGTGGGGTAATTTTAGATTATAATGGTATGTTAATGCATATAACTATGCCTTTTTTGCACACTGGCAAGTTACCATTGCTTCGTGATATCGAAAATCTCTCTTTTTCTGTTCTCACTATATTTTCCCAAACATTGCCCACTTCATTCATGGGCTGGAAAAGGTTTTCCTGAGTAAGAGTGTCACATTGACCACTCCCCAGTCCTCTGGCATCTCCCCACTTCGAGGGAGGATTGGAAGGTTATTGTAAGCCTTTCAGTTATCTCTATTCCTAATTCTTTTAGAAACTAATCATACAAGCTATTTGGACCATGCGACATATCCATTAAAGATACAAGATTTTTCAGTGTCCCTTGCTTTCCAATTATCCCCTCATTCACTACCTCTAACATCTCCATTTCTATCATTCCTTTGTTAGTGTTCTCTTCTTTTGCGTTCAATAATACTTCACAAAATAGTTAATGAATATTCTAGCTTATCCCTGTGCTTCCAAGGACATATCAATCTTTTTGTCCCTAATAGGGCCCACTCCACTCTTACTATTTATTTACTATTTACACGTTGGCAGATTTTTTGGGGGGTCCTGTTTATTCTATTCTCATATTCTCTTGCTGCCAGTCTTGTTATCATTTTCATTTCCCCCTTCAACACAGTTCTCACTCAAAGAATTCAGCTCAGATGGAACCAACTCCCTTTACTTTGATTCATCATATTTCAATCTCCCTTATCATCCAAGGATGGTTTTGGTTGTCCAGCCTTGCTGTGGTGTAACTTGACTGCACTTAAATAAACTTCTTCTTAAAGACGATTCATAGCTTAACCTGTCAGTCTTTCATTCCAAAATGAAATAAATAGACAAGGAATAGATGCACAATGACAATCTTGGAGATTAAAAGTTTACTTTTTGTAGAGTCGTAATATAGCATTGCAAACTGCACAAGGTAAGACGTTTTGATGAAGGGAAAGATTAAACTAAACTAAAATACACTGTTGAATTTCTTCTCCCAGTTAGAATCAGATTTTAGATTTAAATTTAGATTTATTGTCATATTAAAATTAGTGATAAGTGTTATTTTGTATGTTATACATAAAGTGTTGCCATGCTTTGGTGCCATCTTGAAACATTGAATATGATGCACGATTTTACTGCAATGGAGTTCATCTTTCTCTTTTCTTCTTGTTCCTCCTCTAGACGCTGTTTGACATTGGCCTGTTTGACATCAGTCTCTGAAACAAGCTCCCGCTCCTCTGTAATGGGCTCTGGGGTCTTGGTTTCATGTCTCCACCAACTGTAAAGAATTTCTCTTCTATGAGGCAGTATTCTATAACGGTGGGCCTTCTACTCGTCATTCTGCGACCGCTGTATCCAAGATGCTGCCATGGGCCTGCGGATACGTGGGCTCTGTACCTCCTGTTCCCCATTCGACGCTCCTCCAAATGCTGCCACCAGTCTGAAAATCGTCCCTTTCGCAGATGCTTTTGCTTCTTCAGGCACACAGGCCTAGCTGCAGACCTGGAGCCTTGGCTCAGCCTGCCAGTCCGGGCTGGGGGAGTCAGCCCGGGACCTGCTGATTGCTTGCTGGGAGACTCCAGACTAGGGTGGAGCCGTGTCCAGCTCATCCTGGTGTTTGTGCCACTACAGCCTCTGCCAGAGGCCTCTTCCTTCACCTGCCACTCTCCAGGCTCTAAACAAAAGGAAAAGCAAAACTAAAAAGAAGGAAAGAGAAAATAAAAGAAAGAAACCAGATGGGATTAGACGAGCCCTGGGCTCAGCTACTCCGCCGCCATCTTGATTATTCCACCCTTACTCCAATCTCTCTGCCAAAGTCAAAAATTGCAAGAAAAAAGACCAACTTTAATCAATGGTTTCCACCAAGGCCTTTAAGTGAGTTTCCATTTTGGATCATTCAAATGCTTCTTTTGAACGACATTGTCATCATAGTACCACCAGATTTTCAGTCTTTACACTGTTGGGCTCTTTCTCAACAGTGATGTTCATGCCAGTAATTCAATGTACATTTCAGTAGTAGACTCACCAACATTAAGGGCACTTAAATGGTCATTGGATAAACAAATGGATGAAAATAGAATAGTGTAGGTTAGATGGGTTTCAGATTGGTCCCACAGGTCGACGCAACATCGAGGGCCAAAGGACCTGAACTGCACTGTAACATTCTATGTTCTATTTATAATTAACACCAACCAGGATACTGGATTGAAGCTCAGTTGGATACAAAAGTATGAGCAAAAGACCATAACAGAATGCTGCCTCATAGAAAGAGAAATTCTTTCCAGATGATTTGTTGATTTTAGCACATTGCAGAGAAAAATAAGAGTATGTAAGATATTGTAACTAGAATTTAGGAGGAACAAGACAGGAAAATTCAGACTAGGAATAACTATACCATTATTGACTAAATTGAAAAGGACAAGCAAATTTGCAAGGAAAGAATACACCAGGGTGATGTAGAATTTAAAAATGCCATTATATGTTCAAAAAGTGTTTGTTCCATTCACTTTCTGATCTATATTGTTCAGCTAGTAATTCCTCAGTTCTGTGCAGATAACCATTATGAAATATTTCTCTTCTATATTCCTATCTGTTCATTTTTTATCCAAAAGGGAATCGTCATTGGAGAGAAATACTGCCAAGACATTTTATTAATATCAAAATCTAAACTATAGACCTAATCCTCAGGAAAATCACAGAGATGACAAATTTGCTATTCATTTGTTCTCAGATAACAACAGCTGCATGTTTCAGTTATTTGGAATAAAGGGCTGGTGGCAAACTTGGACAAAGAAATGAATGGGAACATCATTGCTTTGGTTCCCTTCTAAGTCATACACCATTCTGACTTGATTATATATTGCCATCACTTGCAGTACAAGACATGGCAATTTCTTGCTGATAAACATCTTGAGAAACAACTTTTGAAACATGTGCTGATGGGAATCAGCATTTTGCTTCTGAGCAAAATGTTTGTGGATTCAAATTTGCTGTGAGCTAACTACACTATCAGAGGTGTCTTCATTCACATGATTTCTTAAACTGAGATTTCATCAGTTCATTCAGATGAATGTTAAAAGATTTCATGGAACTATTCAAAGGAGTTTGATAAATCAGCCCTTAATGACACAGGTCCTGATCTCATTTTGACTTTGTTTAAACACAGATAAGAAAGTTCAATTCTTGAGATGATAGCAACTGCACTGGACATCATTGCCCCATGGTCCCATTTGACATCAAGGAGCACTCGCAAAGCTGGGTCAATGAGAATGAGGCAGATCCCGGTTGGAGTCATATCTATCCTAAGGGAAAATGGATGCGATCATTGTAGATTAATCATCTGAGCTCCAGGACATCACTGCCGCAGTTCTTCAAGGTAGTGCTCGAAGCACAGCCATCTTCAGCTGGTTCCTCACTGACCTTCCCTTCATCAATAGTCTAACTTCACACAAGGGTGTCTAATGATGTGCAGCACAGATTAACAACCATACAGTACATTGTGTATTTTCAGGTATTTCCTCCTGTAATAGGAAGAGTCTGAAGACCTTTAAACTTTCGTGTAGGACCAGAATGCAAATATCTCACCAATATTTCCATCAATTCCCACTTTTGCCAGGAAGGGAAAGTGGACAGGGCTTAATTGACACATGGGGCAAGTTCAGAAGGGCCAAACAGAATGTAGCAGAGTCATTTGAGCTGAGTGCTGAGTTCCAACAGACCTCAGTTTAGAGATTACAAAGACCTTAACGTGACAGTCAGAAACATATGAAATAAGTACAAATAGGCCTGAAGGGCAAATAAAGTGTCATTTAGTGTCACAATCCAAAGTCTTTTAAAAAATTAGTGCAAATGGAACCTGCTGCAGCTGTCAGTGATTGTTAAGAAAATAAACTCCACAGAATTCCTATGATTGACAGGCAAGCTGGAGCAATATCAGTTCAAGCAGTCTCAATGTCTTTTAATTGCAGATTTTTATTGAATTCAAATTCCACCATCTGCTGTGGTGGGATTCACCAGAACATTACCTGGGTCTCCAGTCTCTACTAAACCATTGCCTCCTCACATATGAGCAAATGTCATGGCTGAAGCATTTGCATCCATCTTCAGCCGGAAGTGTGGTATAGATGATCCATCTTGGTCACATCCTTAGCAGAAAGATGTGTTGCTGGAAAAGCGCAGCAGGTCAGGCAGCATCAAAGGAGAAGGAGAATCGACGTTTCGGGCATAAGCCCTTCTTCAGGATTCCTGAAGAAGGGCTTATGCCCGAAACGTCGATTCTCCTGCTCCTTTGATGCTGCCTGACCTGCTGCGCTTTTCCAGCAACACATTTTTCAGCTCTGATCTCCAGCATCTGCAGTCCTCACTTTTTCCACATCCTTAGCATCTCAACATCTCAGAAGCTTGTCTTCAGCCAATTTTATTCACTCCAAGTGATATTAAGGTATAGGATAATGCAAAGGCTTTGGGTCGTGACAATGTTAGAGCAAGTAGTGCTGAAGACTTGTGCTCCTGAAGTAACCGTGAGACTGGACACCCAGATAATGTTCTGATGACATAGGTTTGAATCAGGCCACGGCAGATGGTGGAATTTGAATTCAATAAAAATTTGCAATTAAAAGTTATTAAAACTGTCTGAACTGATAGTACACCAACCTGCCTGTCAAACTGTTCCTGCAAATACATCACCTGATGTCTACCAGGTCTATCTTGTCCACAAAACTCCAAACCAACTAATTATCACCTTATCTGTCAACTCTCAACCGTGAGCAAAGTGATGGAAAGGATTGTCAACAATTCTAACAAGCAGCATTTGCAAGGCAATAACCTATAACATGACAATTTGGATTCTGCCTTTACTACTCAGCTCCTGACCTCATACTATCTTGGTCCAAATATGGACAAAAAAGCTGAACTCCAGAGGTGAGGTGAGATTGACTGTCGCTGAAATAAAGGCACTATTTGATTGAACATGGATTTGAGAAGCTGTAGCAAAACTGTGATTGATAGAAAGCAGGGGAACAGGTTGGGGTCATGTAGAGCCCAAGTAACTCAAATCTTTCATCTTAATAAGCATTTTGAGGAAGGTGATAATGTGCCTTTTATATGCAACTGCAATCTTAAGCAATAAGCAATCATAAGATCTACTTCCTCAATGCTGTTCCCGTTTATTTGTTAAGTAAATTATTAGTGTTGTATTTAAATTTGTGGATGTTGTCATGAGTTATGTAACTTATTAGCAATTGCAACAATGGCGCTGAAATTCTTTAGGGCTCATTCAACTTCTGCTGCTTGTGCTGGAACTCTGAGGGAGACTTGCAGAATGCCTGTGGAACTTTGGACTAGCCCATTCTTTCAGCAATAACAGAAAAGCAAGCAGCAACTGAAACAATGCCACAAGCAGCAATACCCACAAGGTGGTGCTGTCAGTGAACACTGACAGGCTTTCTGGATGCTGAAGAACACAGTTTCATGTATTTATTCTTCTGTTGATTAACTTTGGTTAAGCATAAGTGAGCAATGACAGAACGTGCAGCAGTATCAGGCAGCAAGTGGGGCGAGGCCCGTCTCAATGTCGGGATCAGATCACTCTACTTTCATTATGCTTTTCAAGCACGCAGCAAATTTATGACCAGACAACGTCACAATGCCAATTCATAGTCATTATTGTTTGTTAAATGCCTTGTAAATGCTACAACTGACCTCATTAATATTTCGACACCCACCTGACCAAACTCGCCAAAGCAGCTGGATGTCAGGAAAACTCAAGAAGAAAACGAGAGGGTGGGTCTAATGGATACAGCTTGCCACTTACTCCAAACAATCCCGTTCCTGGAAACTGGACAGCAATATCTCAGAGCACAATTAACACCACCGGTAATGCACACAGTTATCGACAAACATTGGCATCTGTCAAATCATCCTGAGCATCATGGCACATCTCCATGTACCAGCAGGCCATTCCCAAGGCTCAGATATGTTACCCGGACGAACCAACCCAACCAACCTGTGGCACAGCATTTCAACTCCCCCTCCCACTCCACCGAGGATATGCAGGTCATTGGACTCATCCACCGCCAAACCACAACAACCCGACGGTCGGAGGAGGAGCGTCTTATCTTCCGACTGGGAACCCTCCAACCGCAGGGGATGAACTTGGACTTCACCAGTTTCTTCATCCCCCCTCCCCCCACCTTGTCTCAGCCGGATCCTTCCAGCCCGGCACCGCCTTCCTGACCTGCAGTCTTCTTCTTGACCTCTCCGCCTCCACCCTACTCCGACCTATCACCCTCACCTTGACCTCTTTCCACCTATCACATTTCCAACTCCCCTCCTCCAAGTCCCTCCTCCCTACCTTTTATCTTCTCCTGCTGAACACTCTCTGCTCATTCCTGAAGAAGGGCCTGTGCCCGAAACGTCGAATCTCCTGTTCCCTGGATGCTGCCTGACCTGCTGTGCTGTTCCAGCAATAAAGTTTCAACTCAGATATGTTTGCAGAGTGCAGCAGTAACCAGCACTAGGAACACAGCAGCAACAGTAAATAGCCTTCAGTTCCTGCAGCAGTAACCAGCCCTGTGAACGTACAGAAGTAACCAGACTTGGGAACACTAAAGCAGCAGGAACAAGCCCTGAGAACACTGCAGAAGCTGTAACCAGTCCTGAGAACCTGCAGCAGTAACCAGCCCTGAGAACCTGCAGCAGTAGCCAACCCTGAGAATACTGCAGCAGTAAACAGCCCTGAGAACACAGAAGAAGCAGTAACCAGACCCGAGAAACTGCAGCAGTAACCAGCCATGAAAACCCTGCAACAGCAACCAGCCCTGAGAACACTATAACACCAGTAGCAGCAATAACCGACACTAAAGCAGTAGTAGTCAACACTGAGAACGGTGCAGTGGCAGATACCAGCAGTGAGAACAGTACAGTGGTAACCAGTCCTGAGAACAGTGCAGTGGTAACCAGCCCTGAGAACAGTGCAGCAGTAACCAGCCCTGAGAACACTGCAGTAGCAGTAAACAGCCATGAAAACAGTGCAGCAACAGAAACCAGCCCGGAGAACACTATAGCAGCAGTAACAATTCCTGAGAACCTGCAGCAGTAACCAGTCCTGACAACACTGCAACAGTAACCAACTCTGACAACACTGCAGCAGTAACCAGTCCTGACAACACTGCACCAGCAGTAGCTAGCCCTGACAAACTGCAGCAGTAACCAACCTTGACAACACTGCAACAGTAACCAACTCTGACAACACTGCAACAGTAACCAGCCCTGAAAACACTGCAGCAGTATCCAACCCTGACAAACTGCAGCAGTAACCAACCCTGACAACACTGCAACAGTAACCAGCCCTGAGAACACTACAACAGCAGGAGCAGCATTAACCAGCCTTGAGAAACTGCAGCAGTAACCAGTTCAGAGAACACTATAACACCAGAACAGGGCAGTAGTAACTAACGCAGAAAACAGTGCAGCAGCAGTAACAAGTCCTGAGAACCTGCAGCAGTAACAAGCCCGAAGGAAATTGCGGCAGCGGTAACCAGCCCTGAGAACACTGGGGCAGTAACCAGCCCTGAGAACACTGGAGCAGTAACCAGCCCTGAGAACCAGCAGCAGTAACCAGGCCCGAGAACCTGCAGCAGTAACCAGCCATGAAAACCCTGCAACATTAACCAGCCCTGAGAACACTAATACCAGTAGCAGCAGTAACCAACACTAAAGCAGTAGTAGTCAACACTGAGAACAGTGCAGCAGAAGAACCCAGCAGTGAGAACAGTGCAGCGGTAACCAGCTCTGAGAACACTATAGCAGCAGTAACAATTCCTGAGAACCTGCAGCAGTAACCAGTCCTGACAACACTGCACCAGCAGTAGCTAGCCCTGGTAAACTGCAGCAGTAACCAACCCTGACAAACTGCAGCAGTAGTTTGAGAACACTATAACACCAGTAGCAGCAGTAACCAGCCTTGAGAAACTGCAGCAGTAACCAACCCTGACAACACTGCAACAGTAACCAGCCCTGAGAACACTACAACAGCAGGAACAGCATTAACCAGCCTTGAGAAACTGCAGCAGTAACCAGCTCTGAGAACACTATAACACCAGTAGCAGCAGTAACCAGCCTTGAGAAACTGCAGCAGTAACCAGCTCTAAGAACACTAAAGCAGTCGTAGTCAACACTGAGAACAGTGCAGCAGAAGAAACCAGCAGTGAGAACACTGCAGCAGTAAACAGCCATGAGAACAGTGCAGCAGTAACCAGCTCTATGCACACTGCAGCAGTAATCAGCCCCAAGTAAATTGCAGCAGCAGTAACCAACCCTGAGAACACTGGAGCAGCAGTCACCAGCCCTGAGAACCAGCAGCAGTAACCAGCCCTGAGAACCAGCAGCAGTAACCAGGCCCGAGAACCTGCAGCAGTAACCAGTCATGAAAACACTGGAACAGTAACCAGCCCTGAGAACACTATAACACCAGTAGCAGCAGTAACCAGCCTTGAGAAACTGCAGCAGTAACCAGCTCTAAGAACACTAAAACAGTCGTTGTCAACACTGAGAACAGTGCAGCAGAAGAAATCAGCAGTGAGAACACTGCAGCAGTAAACAGCCATGAGAACAGTGCAGCAGTAACCAGCTCTATGCACACTGCAGCAGTAACCAGCCCTGTGAACCTGCACCAGATGTAACTGGCCCTGAGAATACTGCAGCAGTAACCAGCCATGAGAACAGCGCAGTAGTAACTAGCTCAGAAAACAGTGCAGCAGCAGTAACAAGTCCTGAGAACCTGCAACAGTAACAAGCCCGAAGGAAATTGCGGCAGCAGTAATCAGCCCTGAGAACACTGGGGCAGTAATCAGCCCTGAGAACACAGAAGCAGAGGTAACCAGCCCTGAGAACCAGCAGCAGTAACCAAGCCCGAGAACCTGCAGAAGTAACCAGCCATGAAAACCCTGCAACAGCAACCAGCCCTGAGAACACTATAACACCAGCAGCAGCAGTAACCAACACTAAAGCAGTAGTAGTCAACATTGAGAACGGTGCAGTGGCAGATACCAGCAGTGAGAACAGTGCAGTGGTAACCAGTCCTGAGAACAGTGCAGTGGTAACCAGCCCTGAGAACAGTGCAGCAGTAACCAGCCCTGAGAACACTGCAGTAGCAGTAAACAGCCATGAAAACAGTGCAGCAACAGTAACCAGCCCGGAGAACACTATAGCAGCAGTAACAATTCCTGAGAACCTGCAGCAATAACCAGTCCTGACAACACTGCACCAGCAGTAGCTAGCCCTGACAAACTGCAGCAGTAACCAACCCTGACAACACTGCAACAATAACCAGCACTGAGAACACTATAACAGCAGTAGCAGCATTAACCAGCCTTGAGAAACTGCAGCAGTAACCAGCTCTGAGAACACTATAACACCAGTAGCAGCAGTAACCAGCCTTGAGAATCTGCAGCAGTAACCAGCTCTGAGAACCAGCAGCAGTAACCAGGCCCAAGAACCTGCAGCAGTAACCAGTCATGAAAACACTGGAACAGTAACCAGCCCTGAGAACACTATAACACCAGTAGCAGCAGTAACCAGCCTTGAGAATCTGCAGCAGTAACCAGCTCTGAGAACACTAAAGCAGTAGTAGTCAACACTGAGAACACTGCAGCAGAAGAAACCAGCAGTGAGAACACTGCAGCAGTGAACAGCCATGAGAACAGTGCAGCAGTAACCAGCTCTGAGCACACTGCAGCGGTAACCAGCCCAGAGAACAGTGCAGCACTAACCAGCCGTCAGCCCTGAGAGCCTGCAGCAGTAACCAAACCTGAGAACACTGCAGCAGTAACCGGACCAGAGAACCTGCACTAGATGTAACCAGCTCTGACAATACAGCAGCAGTAACCAGCCATGAGAACACTGCAATAGTAACCAGCCCTGAGAATACAGTAGCAGCAGAAACCAGCCCTGAAAAAACTGTACCAGCAGCAACTAGCCCTGACAACCTGCAGCAGTAACCAGCCCTGAGAACCTGCACCAGATGTAACCAGCTCTGAGAACACAGCAGCAAAAACCAGCCATGAGAACACTGCCAGCAGCAACTAGCCCTGACAACCTGCAGCAGTAACCAGCCCTGAGAACCTGCAGCAGTAACCAGCCATGAGAACTGGCAGCAGTAACCAGCCCTGAGAATACAGTAGCAGCAGAAACCAGCCCTGAGAACACTATAACACCAGCAGCAGCAGTAACGTACACTAAAGCAGTAGTAGTCAACACTGAGAACGGTGCAGTGGCAGAAACCAGCAGTGAGAACAGTGCAGTGGTAACCAGCCCTGAGAACAGTGCAGTGGTAACCAGCCCTGAGAACAGTGCAGCAGTAACCAGCCCTGAGAACACTGCAGTAGCAGTAAACAACCATGAAAACAGTGCAGCAACAGGTAACCAGCCCGGAGAACACTATAGCAGCAGTAACAATTCCTGAGAACCTGCAGCAGTAACCAGTCCTGACAACACTGCACCAGCAGTAGCTAGCCCTGACAAACTGCAACAGTAACCAACCCTGACAACACTGCAACAGTAACCAGCCCTGAGCACACTATAACAGCAGTTGCAGCATTAACCAGCCTTGAGAAACTGCAGCAGTAACCAGCTCTGAGAACACTAACACAGTTGTAGTCAACACTGAGAACAGTGCAGCAGAAGAAACCAGCAGTGAGAGCACTGCAGCAGTAACCAGCTCGAAGCACACTGCAGCAGTAACCAGCCCTGTGAACCTGCACCAGATGTAACCAGCCCTGCGAACCTGCACCAAATGTAACCAGCCATGAGAACCTGCAGCAGTAACCAGCCCTGAGAACACAGAAGCAGCAGTCACCAGCCCTGAGAACACTGCACCAGTAACCAGCCATGAGAACAGTGCAGTAGTAACTCACTCAGAAAACAGTGCAGCAGCAGTAACAAGTCCTGAGAACCAGCAGCAGTAATCAGCCCCAAGGAAATTGCAGCAGCAGTAATCAGCCCTGAGAACACAGAAACAGCAGTCACCAGCCCTGAGAACCAGCAGCAGTAACTAGGCCCGAGAACCTGCAGCAGTAACCAGTCATGAAAACACTGGAACAGTAACCAGCCCTGATTACACTATAACACCAGTAGCAGCAGTAACCAGCCGTGAGAAACTGCAGCAATAACCAGCTCTGAGAACACTAACGCAGTCGTAGTCAACACTGAGAACAGTGCAGCAGAAAAAACCAGCAGTGAGAACACTGCAGCAGTAAACAGCCATGAGAACAGTGCAGCAGTAACCAGCTCTGAGCACACTGCAGCGGTAAGCAGCCCAGAGAACAGTGCATCAATAACCAGCCCTGAGAAAACTGCAGTAGCAGTAACCAGCCATGAAAACAGTGCAGCAACAGTAAGCAGCCCGGAGAACACGATAGCAGCAGTAACAAGTCCTGAGAACCAGCAGCAGTAACCAGCACTGACAACACTGCACCAGCAGTAGCTAGCTCTGACAACACTGCAGCAGTAACCAGCCCAAAGAACATTGCTGCAGCAGGAACCAAACATGAGATCAGTGCAGCAACAGTAAGCAGCCTGGAGAACACTGTATCAGCAGTAACAAGTCCTGAGAACCTGAAGCAGTAACCAGTCCTGACAACACTGCACCAGCAGTAACTAGTCCTGACAAACTGCAGCAGTAACCAACCCTGACAACACTGCAACAGTAACCAGCACTGAGAACACGGTAACAGCGGTAGCAGCAGTAAACCAGCCTTGAGAAACTGCAGCGGTAACCAGCTCTGAAAACAGTATAGCAGTTGTAGTCAACACTGAGAACAGTGCAGCAGAAGAAACCACCAGTGAGAACACTGCAGCAGTAACCAGCCCTGTGAACCTGCACCAGATGTAACCAGCTCTGAGAACCTGCAGCAGTAACCAGCCATGAGAACAGCGCAGTAGTAACTAGCTCAGAAAACAGTGCAGCAGCAGTAACAAGTCCTGAGAACCTGCAGCAGTAACCAGCCCCAAGGAATTTGTAGCAGCAGTAACCAGCCCTGAGAACACTGCAGCGGTAACCAGCCCTGAGAACACTGCAGCAGTAACCAGTCCTGACAACACTGCTCTATCAGTAACTAGCCTTGAAAACCTGCAGCAGTGACCAGCACTAACAACAATGCAGCAGTTACCAGCACTGAGAACCTGCAGAAGTAACCAGCGCTAAGAACATTGCAACAGCAGCAACCAGCCCTAAGGACCTGCAGCAGTAACCAGTCCTGAGAACACTGCACCAGTAACCAGCCCAAAGACCATTGCTGCAGCAGGAACCAGCCATGAAAACAGTGCAGCAACAGTGAGCAGACACCAGAGAACACTATAGCAGCAGTAACAAGTCCTGAGAACCTGCAGCAGTAACCAGTTCTGACAACACTACCAGCAGTAACTAGCCCTGACAGACTGCTGCAGTAACCAGCCCAAAGAACACTGCAGCAGCAGTAAGCACCCCTGAGAACACTATAGCAGCAGTAACAAGTCCTGAGAACCTGCAGCAGTAACCAGCTCTGAGAACAGTAAAGCAGTTATAGTCAACACTGAGAACAGTGCAGCAGCGAAACCAGCAGTGAGAACACTGCAGCAGTAACCAGTCCTGACAACACTGCTCTATCAATAACTAGCCCTGAAAACCTGCAGCAGTTACCAGCACTGAGAACCTGCAGCAGTAACCAGCTCTGAGAACACTAAAGCAGTTATAGTCAACACTGAGAACAGTGCAGCAGCGAAACCAGCAGTGAGAACACTGCAGCAGTAACCAGCCCTGAGAACACCGCAGCAGTAACCAGTCCTGACAACACTGCTCTGTCAATAACTAGCCCTGAAAACCTGCAGCAGTTACCAGCACTGAGAACCTGCAGAAGTAACCAGCTCTGAGAACACTGCAGGAGCAGTAACCAACCTTGACAATCTGCAGCAGAAACCAGCAGTGAGAATACTGCAGCAGTAACCAGCCCTGAGAACACTGCAGCAGTAACCAGCCCTGAGAACACTGCAACAGTAACCAGCCCTGAGAACATAGAACATAGAACATAGAACAATACAACACAGAACAGGCCCTTCGGCCCACGATGTTGTGCCAAACATTTGTCCTAGCTTAAGCACCCATCCATGTACCTATCCAATTGCCACTTAAAGTTCGCCAATGATTCTGACTCTGCCACTCCCACAGGCAGCGCATTCCATGCCCCCACCACTCTCTGGGTAAAGAACCTACCCCTGACATATCCCCTATACCTTCCACCCTTCACCTTAAATTTATGTCCCCTTGTAACACTCTGTTGTACCCGGGGAAAAAGTTTCTGATTGTCTACTCTATCTATTCCCCTGATCATCTTATAAACCTCCATCAAGTCACCCCTCATCCTTCTCCGTTCCAATGAGAAAAGGCCTAGCACACTCAACCTATCCTTATACGACCTATTCTCCATTCCAGGCAACATCCTGGTAAATCTTCTCTGCACCCTCTCCAAAGATTCCACATCTTTCCTTAAGTGAGGCGACCAGAACTGCACACAGTACTCCAAATGTGGCCTAACCAAAGTCCTGTACAGCTGTAACATCACTTCACGATCTTGAATTCAATCCTTCTGCTAATGAACGCTAATACACCATAGGCCTTCTTACAAGCTCTGTCCACCTGAGTGGCAACTTTCAAAGATCTATGAACATAGACCCCAAGATCCCTCTGTTCCTCCACCTCACTAAGAACCCTACTGTTAACCCTGTATTCCGCATTCTTATTTGTCCTTCCAAAATGGACAACCTCACACTTGGCAGGGTTGAACTCCATCTGCCACTCCTCAGCCCAGCTCTGCATCATATCTAAGTCCCTTTGCATCCGACAACAGCCCTCCTCACTATCCACAACTCCACCAATCTTCGTATCATCTGCAAATTTACTGCCCCACCCTTTGACTCCCTCTTCCAAGTCATTAATAAAAATTACAAACAGCAGAGGACCCAGAACTGATCCCTGTGGAACTCCACTTGTAACTGGGCTCCAAGCTGAATATTTACCATCTACCACCACTCTCTGACAACCTGCAGCAGTAACCAGCCCTGAGAACCTGCAGCAGTAACCAGCCCTGAGAACACTGCAGCGGTAACCAGCCCTGAGAACACTGCAGCAGTAACCAGCCCTGAGAACCTGCAGCAGATACCAGCCCTGAGAACCTTCAGCAGTAACCAGCCATGAGAACCTGTAGCAGCAACCAGCACTGAGAACACTGCAGCGGTAACCAGCCCTGAGAACCTGCAGCAGTAACCAGCCCTGAGAACACTGCAGAAGTAACCAGTCCTGATAACACTGCACCATCAGTAACTAGCCCTGAAAACCTGCAGCAGTAACCAGCACTAACAACAATGCAGCAGTTACCAGCACTGAGAACCTGCAGCAGTAACCAGCCCTAAGAACATTGCAACAGCAGTAACCAGCCCTGTCGACCTGTAGCAGTAACCACCCCTGAGAACACTGCACCAGTAACCAGCCCAAAGACCATTGCTGCAGCAGGAACCAGCCATGAGAACAGTGCAGCAACAGTGAGCAGACATCAGAGAACACTATAGCAGCAGTAACAAGTCCTGAGAACCTGCAGCAGTAACCAGTTGTGACAACACTGCACTAGCAGTAACTAGCCCTGACCAACTGCAGCAGTAACCAGCCCTGAGAACACTGCACCAGTAACCAGCCCCAAGAACATTGTTGCAGCAGTAACCAGCTCCGAGAACAGTGCAGCAACAGTAACCAGCCCTGAGAACACTGAAGCAGCAGTAACCAACCTTGACAATCTGCAGCAGAAACCAGCAATGAGAACAGTGCAGCAGTAACCAGCCCTGAGAACCTGCAGCAGAGACCAGCCCTAAGAGTACTGCAGCAGTAACTAGCCCTGAGAACCTGCAGCAGAGACCAGCCCTAAGAGCACTGCAGCAGTAACCAGCCCTGAGAACCTGCAGCAGAGACCAGCCCTAAGAGCACTGCAGCAGTAACCTGCAGCAGAGACCAGCCCTAAGAGCACTGCAGCAGTAGCCAGCCATGAGAACAGTGCATCAGTAACCAGCCGAAGAACACTGCAGTCGTAACCAGCCCTGATAACACTGCACCATCAGTAACTAGCCCTGAAAACCTGCAGCAGTAACCAGCACTAACAACAATACAGCAGTAGCCAGCCCTGAGAACACTGCACCAGTAGCCAGCCTTGAGAACAGTGCAGCAGTAACCAGCCCTGAGAACCTGCTGCAGTAGCCAGCCCTGAGAACACGGCAGCAGTAATCAGCCGAAGAACACTGCAGTCGTAACCAGCCCTGATAACACTGCACCATCAGTAACTAGCCCTGAAAACCTGCAGCAGTAACCAGCACTAACAACATTGCAACAGCAGTAACCAGCCCTGAGGACCTATAGCAGTAACCACCCCTGAGAACACTGCACCAGTAACCAGACCAAAGAACATTGCTGCAGCAGGAACCAGCCATGAGAACAGTGCAATAGCAGTAGCCAGCCCTGAGAGCACTGCAGCAGTAACCAGCCCTGAGAGCCTGCAGCAGAGACCAGCCCTGACAACACTGCAACAGTAACCAGCCGAAGAACACTGCAGTCGTAACCAGTCCTGATAACACTGCACCATCAGTAACTAGCCCTGAAAACCTGCAGCAGTAACCAGCACGAACAACAATGCAGCAGTAACCAGCCCTAAGAACATTGCAACAGCAGTAACCAGCCCTGAGGACCTGTAGCAGTAACCATCCCTGAGACCACTGCACCAGTAACCAGCCCAAAGAACTTTGCTGCAGCAGGAACCAGCCATGAGAACAGTGCAGCATCAGTAAGCAGACCGGAGAACATTATAGCAGCAGTAACAAGTCCTGAGAACCTGCAGCAGTAACCAGTTCTGACAACACTGCACCAGCAGTGACTAGCCCTGACAAACTGCAGCAGTAACCAGCCCAGAGAACACTGCAGCAGTAACCAGCCCTGAGAACATTGCAGCAGTAACCAGCCATGAAAACAGTGCAGCAACAGTAAGCAGACCGGAGAACATTATAGCAGCAGTAAAAAGTCCTGAGAACCAGCAGCAGGAACCAGCCCTGTTAACACTGCACCAGCAGTGACTAGCCCTAAAAACCTGCAGCAGTTACCAGCACTGACAACAATGCAGCAGTTACCAGCACTGGGAACCTGCAGAAGTAATCAGCCCTAAGAACATTGCAACAGCAGTAACCAGCCCTGAGGACCTGTAGAAATCACCTCTCCTGAGAACACTGCACCAGTAACCAGCCCAAAGAACACTGCTGCAGCAGTAACCAGCCCTGAGAACAGTTCAGCAACAGTAACCAGCCCTGAGAACACAGCACCAGTAACCAGCCCAAAGAACATTGCTGCAGCAGGAACGCGCCCTGAGAACACTGCAGTAATAACCAGCCTGAGAATACAGGAGCAGCAGAGACCAGCCCTGAGAACACTGTACCAGCAGTAACCAGCCCTGAGAACCTGCACCAGTAACCAGCCCTGACAACACTGCAGCAGTAACCAGCCCTGAGAACCTGCACCAGTAATTAGCACTGACAACGCTGCGGTGGAGTAACCAGCCTTAATAACATTGCAACAGCAGTAACCAGCCCAGAGGACCTGTAGCAGTATCCAGCCCTGAGAACACTGCAGCAGTAACCAGCCCAATGAACACTGCAGCAGCAATACCAAGGCCTGAGAACCTGCAGCAGTTACCAGCACTGAGAACCTGCAGAAGTAACCAGCTCTGAGAACCCTGTAGCAGTAACCATCCCAAAGAACATTGCTGCAGCAGGAACGCGCCCTGAGAACACTGCAGCAGCAGTAACTAACCCTGAAAACCTGCAGCAGTAACCAGCACTAACAACAATGCAGCAGTTACCAGCACTGAGAACCTGCAGCAGTAACCAGCCCTAAGAACACTGCAACAGCAGTAACCAGCACTGAGGACCTGTAGCAGTAACCACCCCTGAGAACACTGCACCAAAAACCAGCCCAAAGAACATTGTTGCAGCAGTAACCAGCCATGAGAACAGTGCAGCAACAGTGAGCAGCCCGGAGAACACTGTAGCAGCAGTTACAAGTCCTGTGAACCTGCAGCAGTAACCAGTCCTGACAACAGTGCAGCAGTAACCAGCCATGACAACACTGCAGCAGTAGTAGCAACAGTAACCAGCCTTGAGAAACTGCAGCAGTAACCAGCTCTGAGAACACTGCAGCAGCAGAAACCAGCAATGAGAACACTGCAGCTGTAAACAGCCATGAAGAACACTGCAGCAGTAACCAGCCCTGTGAACCTGCACCAGATGTAACCAGCCCTGAGAACACTGCAGCAATAACCAGCCATGAGAACAGTGCAGCGGTAACCAGCCTGGAGAACACTGGAGCAGCAGTTACCAGCCCTGAGAACCAGCAGCAGTAACCAGCCCTGAGAACCAGCAGCAGTAACCAGGCCCGAGAACCTGCAGCAGTAACCAGTCATGAAAACACTGCAACAGTAACCAGCCCTGAGAACACTATAACACAAGTAGCAGCAGTAACCAGCCTTGAGAAACTGCAGCAGTAACCAGCTCTAAGAACACTAAAGCAGTCGTTGTCAACACTGAGAACAGTGCAGCAGAAAAAACCAGCAGTGAGAACACTGCAGCAGTAAACAGCCATGAGAACAGTGCAGCAGTAACCAGCTCTATGCACACTGCAGCAGTAACCAGCCCTGTGAACCTGCACCAGACGTAACTGGCCCTGAGAACACTGCAGCAGTAACCAGCCATGAGAACAGTGCAGTAGTAACTCGCTCAGAAAACAGTGCAGCAGCAGTAACAAGTCCTGAGAACATGCAGCAGTAATCAGCCCCAAGTAAATTGCAGCAGCTGTAACCAACCCTGAGAACACTGGAACAGCAGTCACCAGCCCTGAGAACCAGCAGCAGTAACCAGCCCTGAGAACCAGCAGCAGTAACCAGGCCCGAGAACCTGCAGCAGTAACCAGTCATGAAAACACTGGAACAGTAACCAGCCCTGAGAACACTATAACACCAGTAGCAGCAGTCCTGAGAATACTGCACCAGCAACCAGCCAAAAGAACATTGCTGCAGCAGTACCCAGCCCTCAGAACCTGCAGCAGTAACCAGCTCTGAGATAACTGCAGCAGCAGTAACCAGCTCTGAGAACACTCTACCAGCAGTAACCAGCCCTGAGAACACTGCAGCAGTAACCAGCCCTGAGAACCTGCAGCAGTAACCAGCTCTGAGATAACTGCAGCAGCAGTAACCAGCCCTGAGAACACTGTACCAGCAGTAACCAGCCCTGAGAACACTGCAGCAGTAACCAGCCCTGAGAACCTGCAGCAGTAACCAGTGGTGAGATAACTGCAGCAGCAGTAACCAGCCCTGAGAACACTGTACCAGCAGTAACTAGCCCAGAGAACCTGCAGCAGTAACCAGCCCTGAGAACACTGTACCAGCAGTAACCAGCCCTGAGAACACTGCAGCAGTAACCAGCCCTGAGAACCTGCAGCAGTAACCAGCCAAAGAACACTGCACCAGCAGAAACCAGCAGTTAGAACACTGTAGCAGTAACCAGCCCTGAGAACACTGCACCCGTAACCAGTCAAAAGAACGCTGCAGCAGCAGTAACCAGCACTGAGAACACCACAGCATCAGACACCAGCCTTGAGAACACTGTACCAGTATTAACAAGAACTACAACACTGCAGCAGTAACCAGCCCTGAGAACCTGCAGCAGTAACCTGCCCTGAGAACCTGCAGCAGTAACCTGCCCTGAGAACACTGCACCCATAACCAGCCCAAAGAACGCTGCAGCAGCAGTAACCAGCACTGAGAACACCACAGCATCAGACACGAGCCCTGAGAACATTGTACCAGCAGTAACCAGCCCTGACAACACTGCAGCAGTAACCAGCCCAGAGAAAACTGCAGCAGTAACCAGCCATGAGAAAACTGCAGCAGTAACCAACCCTGACAAAACTACAGCAGCAGTAACCAGCCATGAAAACACTGCAGCACTACCCAGCCCTGACAACACTGCAGCAGCAACCAGCCCTGAGAACCTGCAGCAGTAACCAGCCCTGAGAACCTGCAGCGGTAACCAACACTGAGAACACTGCAGAAGCAGTAACAAGCCCTCTGGGGGTGGGATGAAGGTGATAGGTCAGGGGGGAGGGTGAAGTGGATAGGTGGAAAAGAAGATAGTCAGGTAGGACAGGTCATGGGGACAGTGCTGAGCTGGAAGCTTGGAGCTGGGGTGAGGTGGGGGGAGGGGAAATGAGGAAACTGTTGAAGTCCGCA
>NC_057720.1:45329607-45362048 GCF_004010195.1 Chiloscyllium plagiosum | reverse complement strand
AGGCACTGGTCATGGCGGATGGAGGTGTAGAGGGATTGGATATCCATGGTGAAGATGAGGCTTTGGGGGCTGGGGAAATGGAAATCTTGGAGGAGGTGGAGGGCGTGGGTGGTGTCTTGAACGTATGTGGGGAGTTCCTGGACTGGGGGATAGGACAGTGTTGTGGTAGGTAGAGATGAGTTCAGTGGGGCAGGAGCATGCTGAGACAATGGGTCGGCCAGGGTGGTCAGGCTTGTGGATCTTGGGAAGGAGGTAGAACCGGGCAATGCGGGGTTCCCGGACTGTGAGGTTGGAAGCTGTGGGTGGGAGATCTCCTGAGGTGATGAGGTTCTGTATAGTCTGGGAGATGATGGTTTGGTGATGTGGGGTGGGGTCATGGTCGAGGGGACGGTAAGAGGAGGTGTCCTCAAGTTGGCATGTGGCTTCAGCGGTGTAGAGGTCAGTGCGCCAGACTACCACTACACCCCCTTTATCTGCTGGCTTGATGGTGAGGTCAGGATTGGAGCAGAGGGAGTGGAGGACAGCGCGTTGTGAGGGTGAGAAGGGAGTGGGGGAGGGGGGTGGACAGGTTGACACGGTTAATGTCCCGGCGGCAATTGGAAATGAAGAGTTCGAGGGCGGGTAATAGGCCAGCACGGGGTGTCCAGGTGGATGGAGTATGTTGGAGGTGGGTGAAGGGGTCCTTGGAAGGTGGGCAACAGTAACCAGCCCTGAGAACGCTGCAGCAGCAGTAACAAGTCCTGAGAACCAGCAGCAGTAAACAGCACTGAGAACACTGTAACAGCAACCAGCCCTGTGAACCTGCAGCAGTACCCAGCGGTGAGAGCACTGCAGCAGTAACCAGCACTGAGAACACCTCAACAGTATCCAGCCCTGAGAATATTGTAGCAGCAGTAACCAGCCCTGAGAACACTGTACCAGCAGTAACAAGTCCTGAGAACCTGCAGCAGTAACCAGCCCTGAGAACACTGTAACAGTAACCAGCCCTGTGAACCTGCAGCAGTACCCAGCCCTGAGAACACTGTAACAGTAACCAGCCCTGTGAACCTGCAGCAGTACCCAGCGGTGAGAGCACTGCAGCAGTAACCAGCACTGAGAACACCTCAACAGTATCCAGCCCTGAGAATATTGTCGCAGCAGTAACCAGCCCTGAGAACACTGTACCAGCAGTAACAAGCCCTGAGAACCTGCAGCAGTAACCAGCCCTGAGAACACTGTACCAGCAGTAACAAGTCCTGAGAACCTGCAGCAGTAACCAGCCCTGAGAACACTGTAACAGTAACCAGCCCGGAGAACCTGCAGCAGTAACCAGTGGTGAGAACACTGCAGCAGCATCCAGCCATGAGAATATTGTAGCAGCAGTAACCAGCCCTGAGAACACTGTACCAGCAGTAACTAGCCCTGACAACTTACAGCAGTAACCAGCCCTAACAACACTCCAGTAGTAACCAGCCCTAAGAACATTGCAACAGCAGTACCCAGCCCTCAGAACCTGCAGCAGTATCCAGCCCTGAGAACATTGCAACAGCTGTACCCAGCCCTCAGAACCTGCAGCAGTATCCAGCCCTGAGAACACTGTACCAACAGTAACTGGCTCTGACAACTTGCAGCAGTAACCAGCCCTGACAACACTGCAGCACTAACCACCCTGAGAACCTGCTGCAATAACCAGACCTGAGAACCTGCAGCAGTAGTAGTCAACACTGAGAAATCTGCAGCAGCAGTAACCAGCCCTGAGAACACTGCAGGTACACCTATCAGCCCAGAGAACACTGCAGGTACATTTACCAGCCCTGAGAACACTGGAGCAGTACCCAGCCCTAAGAATCAGCCTTGAGAATCTGCAGCAGTAACCTGCCCTGACAACACGGTAGCAGCAGTAACCAGACCTGAGAACACTGCAGCACTATCCAGCCCTGAGAACCGGCAGCAGTAACCAAACCTGAGAATACTGTAGCAGCAGTAACTAACCCTGAGAACACTGCAGTAGTAACCAACCCTGAGAACACTGTAGCAGCAGTAACCGGCCCTGAGAACACTGCAGCAGTAACCAGCCCTGAGAACCTGCAGCAGTAACCAGCTGAAGAACACTGCAGGAGCAGAAACTAGCCCTGAGAACACTGCAGCAGTAACCAGCCCTGAGAACACTGCAGCAGTAACCAGCTGAAGAACACTGCAGGAGCAGAAACTCGCCCTGAGAACACTGCAGCAGTAACCAGCCCTGAGAACATTGCAGCAGTAACCAGCCCTGAGAATACTGTAGCAGCAGTAACCAGCCCTGAGAACACTGCAGCTGTAAACAGCCCTAAGAACATTACAACAGCAGTAACCAGACCTGAGAACCAACAACAGTACCCAGCCCTCAGAACCTGCAGCAGTAACCAGCCCTGAGAACACTGCATCAGCAGTAACCAGCCCTGAGAACCTGCAGCAGTAACCAGCCCTGAGAACACTGTACCAGCAGTAACCATCCCTGAGAACATGTAGCAGTAACCAGCACTGAGAACCCTGCAGCAGCTGTAACTAGACCTGAGAACCTGCAGCAGTAGTAGTCAACACTGAGAAATCTGCAGCAGCATGAACCAGCCCTGAGAACCTGCAGGTACACTTACCAGCCCTGAGAATCTGCAGCATCAGTAACCAGTCCTGAGAACACTCCAGCAGCAGTAACCAGCCTTGAGAATCTGCAGCAGTAGCCTGCCCTGAGAACACTGTAGCAGCAGTAACCAGCCCTGAAAACCTGCAGCAATAGTAACCAGCCATGAGAACCAGCAACAGTAGTAATCTGCCCTGACAATACTGCAGCAGCAGTAACCAGCACTGAGAACCCTGCAGTAGTAAACAGCATCAGCATCAGCAATTCCTGAAGAAGGGCTTATGCCCGAAACGCCAATTCTCCTGTTCCCTGGATGCTGCCTGACCTGCTGTGCTGTTCCAGCAACATATTTTCAGCTCTAAACAGCATCAGTAACCAAACCTGAGAACACTGCAGCAGCAGTAACCAACCCTGAGAACAGTGCAGCAGGAACCAGCCCCAAGAGTACTGTTGCAGCAGTAATTAACCCTGTGAACACTGTAGCAGCAGTAACCAGCACGGAGAATACTTCAGCAGCAGTAACTCGCCCTGACAACCTGCAGCAGTAACCAGCCCTGACAACACTGCAACCGTAATCAGCCCTGAGAATCTGCAGCAGTAACCAGCCCTGAGAACACTGCAGCAGCAGTAACCAGCCCTGAGAATCTGCAGCAGTAACCAGCCCAATGAACCCTGCGGCAGCAATAACCAGCCCTGAGAACTTGCAGCAGTAACCAGCCCTGAGAACCTGCAGCAGTAACCAGCATTGAGAACACTGCAGCAGTAACCAGCACTGAGAACCTGCAGCAGTAACCAGCCCTGAGAACATTGCAACAGCAGTACCCAGCCCTCAGAACCTGCAGCAGTAACCAGCCCTAAGAACATTGCAACAGCAGTACCCAGCCCTCAGAACCTGCAGCAGTAACCAGCCCTGAGAACACTGTACCAGCAGTAACCAGCCCTGACAACATGCAGCAGCAGTACCCAGCCCTCAAACCTGCAGCAGTAACCAGCCCTGACAACATGCAGCAGCAGTACCCAGCCCTCAAACCTGCAGCAGTAACCAGCCCTGAGAACACTGCAGCAGAAGTAACTAGCCCTGACAACTTGCAGCAGTAACCAGCCCTGACAACCCTGCAGCACTAACCAGCCCTAAGAACCTGCAGCAGTAACCAGCCCTAAGAACATTGCAACAGCAGTACCCAGCCCTCAAACCTGCAGCTCCAGCTCTGAGAACACTGCAGCAGCAGTAACTAGCCCTGAGAACTTGCAGCAGTAACCAGCCCTGACAACACTGCTGCAGTAACCAACCCTGAGAACCTGCAGCAGTAACCAGACCTGAGAACCTTGTAGCAGCTGTAACCAGACCTGAGAGCACTGCAGCAGTAACCAGCCTTGAGAATCTGCATCAGTAGCCTGCATTGAGAACACTGTAGCAGCAATAACCAGCCGTGAGTACCAGCAGCAGTAGTAATCTGCCCTGAGAATACTGCAGCAGCAGTAACCAGCACTGAGAACCCTGCAGTAGTAAACAGCACTGAGAACACTACAGCATCAATAGCCAGCACTAACACTGCAGCAGCAGTAACTATCCCTGACATCACTGCTGCAGTAACCAGCCCTGAGAACCCTGCAGCAGAAATAATCACCCCTGAGAACCCACAGCAGTAACCAACCCTGAGATCACTGTAGCAGCAGTAACTAGCCCTGAGAACAGTGCAGCAGTAACCAGCCCTTAGAATACTGTTGCAGCAGTAACTCGCCCTGACAACCTGCAGCAGTAACCAGCCCTGACAACAACTGCAGCCGTAACCAGCCCTGAGAACACTGCAGCAGTAACTAGCCCTGAGAACACTGTAGCAGCAGTAACTCGCCCTGACAACCTGCAGCAGTAACCAGCCCTGAGAACTCTGCAGCAGTAACCAGCACCGAGAACCTGCAGCAGTGACCAAACTTCTATCTCTAATCTCAAGATTCATCACGTTCCTCTCCTGAGTGAACACTGATGCAAAGTAATCATTCAGAATCTCACCCATTCTCCCAGGTTCAACACACAGCCTTCCATCATTCTCCTTTAGTGGACCAATCCTTTCTCTAGTTATCCACTTGCTTCTTATATAAGAATAAAATGCTTTGGGATTTTCCTTAATTCTGCTCGCTGAAGCTATTTCATGACCCCTTTTTGCTCGCTTGATTCCTCGTTTAAGACTTGTCCTACTCTTCCGATATTCCTCCAGGGCCTGTTCTGTTCTTAGCTACCTAGACCTTATGTACGCTTCCCTTTTCCTCTTGGCTAGTCGTACAATTTCTCTTGTCATCCACGGTTCACTAACCTTGCCCTTCCTATTCTTTGCCTTCAACAGGATATGCCTATCCTGCACTATCTTTAACCTTTCTTTGAAAGCCTCCCACATATCAAATGTGCTCAATCCACATTTCCGAACTTCTGCCTAATTTTGATATAATTGGCCTTTGTCCAGTTTAGTACTCTTCCCTTAGGTCCACTCTCTTCTTTACCTACGAGTATTCTAAAACTTACAGAATTGTAGTCACTGTTCCCAAAGAAATCCCCCAGTGCAACTTCTACCACCTGTCCTGGCTCATTCCCCAATATCAGGTCCATTGTGGCCCCTTCCCTCGTCGGGCTATTGACATACTGCTCTAGAACACTCTCCTGGACGCTTCTTACAAATTCAACCCCATCCAGACCTCTGACGCTAAGTGTATCCCAGTCAATGTTGGGAAAATTAAAATCTCCCATCACCACTACTCTATGCCTCTACATCTTTCCTAATCTGTTTACCTATTTGTTCTTGTACCTCATGCTCACTGTTGGGACGCCTGTAATACAGCCCCAACAAGGTGACTGCACCTTTCTTATTTCTCAGCTCCACCCATAATGCCTCACTACCCAAGCCCTCCATAGTGTCCTCCTTTAGCACAGCTGTGATATCATCCCTGACCAACAATGCAACTCTATCCCCCTCTTATACTTCCCTCCCTGTCCTGACTGAAGCGTCTATATTCTGGAACATTTAGTTGCCAATCATGCCCTTCCTTCAACCAAGTCTCTGTGATTGCAATAACATCATACTCCCAGGCACCAATCCAAGCCCTAAGTTCATCTGCCTTACACACTCTACTCCTTGCATTAAAATAGATGCATTTCAGGCCACCAATTCTTTTGCGCTCATCTGCTCTCTGCCTACTCTTTCCCTTATTAATGCTATCTTTATGATTCTTACAGTCTCCAGTCTCCACCTCACTGCCTACTTGTTTTCTCTTGTGGTTCCCAGCCCCCTGCCACATTAGGTTAAAATCTCCCCAACAGCAGTAGCAGAAACTCCCCCAAAGACGTTGGTTCCAGTCTGGTTCAGATGGAGACCATCCATTTTGTAATAGTCCCACTTTCTCCAGAACCAGTCCCAATGTTCAACAAATCTGTACCCCTCCCTCCTACACCATCTCTCAAGCCACGTGTTCATCCTGCCTATTTTTTTCATTTCTAAGCTGGCTAGCACGTGGCACTGATAGTAACCCCGAGATCACTACCTTTGAGGTCCTCCTCTTTAACTTCTCTCCTAGCTCCCTAAATTCTTCTTTCAGGACCTCATCTCTCTTTCTGCTTATATCGTTGGTGTTTATATGCACCAAAACAACTGGCTGTTTATCCTCCCCTTTTAGAATGGTCTGCCGCCGATAGGTGACATCCCTGACCCGAGCACCTGGGAGGAAACATATCATCCGGGAGTCAGAACCGCCTATCTACTCCGCTTCAGAACCGCCTATCTACTCCCCTCACAATAGAATCCCCTATGACTATGGCCCTACGAGTCTTTTTCCCACCCTTCTGAACAGCATTGCCCACCATGATGCCATGATCTTGGCAACTGCTTCGCTCTCCTGGCGAGCCATCAGCAGCAATAACCCGCCCCGAGAATATTGCAGCAGTAACCACTACTGAGTATAATGCAGCAGCCTTGAGAACACTATAACAGCGGTAACTAGCCCTAAGAGCACTGCAGCAGCAGTAACTACCCCTGCAAACACTGCAGCAGCATAAACCAGCGCTGAGAACCTGCAGCAGTAACCAGCCCTAAGAACACAGCAGCAGTAACCAGCCCTGAGAACACTGAAGCAGCTGTAACCAGCCCTGAGAACCTGCAGCAGTAACCAGCCCTGAGAACACTGCAGCAGTAACCGGCCCTATGAATATTGCAGCAGTAGTAACCAGCCCTGAGAAAACTGCAGCAGTAACCAGTTCTGAGTGAAATGCAGCAACAGTAACCAGCCCTGAGAACACTGCAGGAACAATTGCCAGCTCTGACAACACTGCAGCAGTAACCACCCCTGAGAACACTGCAGCAGTGACCAGCATCGAGAACCCTGCAGCAGCAGTAACCAGCCATGAGATCCTCCAGCAGTAACCAGCCCTAAGAACCCTGCAACACTAATCAGCGCTGAGAAAACTGCAGCAGTAACCAACCCTTAGAACACTGCAGCAGCAGTAACCAGCCCTGAGAACACTGCAGCAGCAGTAACTAGCCCTGAGAACACTGCAGCAATAACCAGCCCTTAGAACACTGCAGCAGCAGTAACTAGCGGTGAGAACACTGCAGCAGTAACCAGCCCTGAGAACCCTACAGCAGTAACCAGCCCTGAGAACACTGCAGGATGACCAGCCAAGAGAACACTGCAGCAGCAGTGACCAGCCCTGACAATACTGCAGCAGTAACCAGCCCTGAGAACACTGGAGCTGCAGTAACCAGCCCTGCCAACACTGCGGCAGTACCCAACACCGAAGACCCTTTGGCAGTAACCAGCCCTGAGAACACTGCACGAACACTAACCAACCCTGAGAACACTGCAGCAATAACCAGCCCTGAGAACCTGCAGCAACCAGCAATGACAACCTGCAGCAGTAACCAGCTGTGAGAACTCGCAGCTGTAACCAGCCTTGAGAACCCTGCAGCAGTAACCAGCTCTGAGCACACTGCAATGGTAATCAGCCCTAAGAACACTATAGCACCTACCAGGACTGAGAACACTGCAGCAATAACTTGCATTGAGATCAGTGTAGCAGGAATAACTTGCATGCACAGCTCACAGAATGGATGATGCTGCATCTTTTGAGCTGCTTGGTCATTTCACACCTCTCTGCTATCTGGCCCTGAATCCCATTCCTGGCTGTGACAGAGGTATGGTGCCAATGCAAGCTCCAACTGTCCCTGGACTTGATGATGAAGCTGTGCTGTATGCTGGAATGGAACCTGATGAGTACAAGAGTGGAATGTCATCCTCTCTCAGTTATTGTGAAGGACACTGCGGTGCTAAATGTCTATGTGACTGACTCCTTCTTTGTGGTATCCCTCAAATACATCTGGGCAAAAATCCCTGCCATCTCTGCTCCCCCAGCTCAGTGCTGCTGTCTGGGCAATTAGATTTAGGGGCATGCTACCCAGTGACTATGGCCTGTGTCTGAGCTGGCTTCTCCTCATCCACCCACCAGTCTGCTGTTCCTGGACTCACCATTAATCCAACTCCTCCTGCCTGTGTCCTCATCTTCTGAGGTAGGCAGCTACAGTGACTGACATCTCACCAGTGGCAGAGTCCATCAGTCTTCGTGGAAAGGACCTAAATTGGGAACAGCAGGAACAAAGGAGTTTCTTGGGTCTCAGAATTGTAACAGTGATATGCCTTCTCGATCAGGGCTGAGCACAGTTCGCCAAATAGGGAGACCTGCTGCCTAGGATACAATTGCACACACGTAGCACTGAGAGAGCTGTGTCACACGTCTGCAGAATTCATCAATAGGGAGGGGTTCTATTCCAGTAATGTTCAGGTCTGAGTCATAGAATCATACAGCACGAAAACAGACCCATTGGTCCAACCAGTCCATGCCAACCATAATCCCTAACTAAACAATCCCACCTGCTTGCTCCTGGCCCATATCCCTCCAAGCCTTTGCTGTTCATGTACTTATCCAAATGTCTTTTAAATGTTGTAATTGTACCCACATCCACCTGTTGCTCTGGAAGTTCATTCGACACATGAACTAAAATTTGTCCCTCATGTCTTTTTAAAATCTCTCTCCTCTCACCTTAAAAATGTGCTCCCGGTCTTGAAATCCCCCATTGTAGGGAAAGGCAACTACCATTCACTCGATCTAGACCCCTCATTATTTTATAAACTTCTATACTTTGCCGCTTAACCTCCTACGTTCCAGTGAAAAAAGTCCCAGCCTATCCAGCCTTTCTTTACAACTCAAACCTTCCATACCTGGTGACATCTTGGATTGCATCCTGTCTGAAAAACAACCCTCCATCGCCACTCTTTTTCTCCTGCCATCAAGCCAATTATGGATCCAACTGGTATGCTCACCCTGAATCCCACGTGACTACCTTTACTAATTTGACTACCATGTGAAGTCTTGTTGAAGGCTTTACTGAGGTCAAAGCAAACAATGTATATTGCTCTGCACTCGTTGAGCTCTGTCCCACTTCGAATCGAAAAGAAATGGCTACAGATGCCAGTCATTGACTGTTACACTTTTGGGTCATAATCATAGAATCTGTACAGTGTTTAAGAAGGCCATTTGGTCCTTCAAGTCCACATTGACTCTCCAAAGAGCATCCCACCCAGAAAGCACCCACCCCCACCTTTTTCCCTGTAACTCTGCATTTCCCATTGTTAATCCATCTAGCCTGCACATTCCTAATGTCTAATTTTGGTGAGCAATAAAGGAATAATGTGAGGGCAGCGTTCAGTGTCTGTTTACTTTATGTTCCCTTTGAATTCTATAAATAAAAGTTGAAATTTGTGTTTGTTTTTGTCTAATTCCTTACCTCTATTTGGGCAAAACCAAATTACCAACACTACTCCAGGTGCACAGCAGACTTACAAAGATGGCATGCGCATAAGACATGCAGATCTTTGGATGGAAGGTACCCAGTGAGAGGCAAGACACAATGGAAATGTACTTGATCAGTTGGGGTAGAAATCAGATGTAATGAATGCCATAGGGCATATCTGAGCAAATCTGTTACAATAGGTTGCTAGGACTCATGGAGAAAATCTCTCCAAACATCTTGACATAACCCAGACTTAGCCAAAAAATTCAGCTCATTGTTATACAATTTCCACTCAAAAGTTTGCATTAATACCATATCCTTTTACCCAGCCTCCTTCTTAAACCCTCTATGCTTCCTTTTTCTTATGGGCAAAGCTTTCAATATCTCTTGTCATCTAGGGTTCCTGAATCTTGCTAGTGCAGTCAACATAAAAAAAAGAGGTGGAATGTACATGATCTGCTCATTGGCTGAAAAAATATGTAGTTTTTTTCCGAGAACAGATGTTACACTATTGATTCAGATTGCCATAAGACCAAATATCTGTTTTATTCAAGAGACAAGGATACTGAAGTCAATGGCTTCCCATTTGGCAGCTGACTAGGGAAGATGTTAAAAATGGGAAATTACCATTCAAGGTTCACTGCTAAATATTCATTTTGAGAATAGGAGTTGCAAATCCTTTTCTCCAAATAGGATTCCCTTCACTTTCAACAACAGATGTAAATGAAGAAAAGATGGAAAGCACAAATTGAACTGTTGTCTTTGCATAAATGTAATGTGAACTTGAAATTCAACTTTCCATAGTGATGATTTGTCAGTCTTGTACTCGTTCCTAATAGTTACAGTAAAATCGCTCAAAATTTAATAAGTTTACATTTGATTGGAGCCTCAGTCAGCAGCACTAAAAGTTTGCTCAGTCCCAAAAAATCACTAGTGTAATAGAAAAAATGATAGTAAAACTCTGCAAAGATTAGTGTCAACGCCCTGACTTTAATCAGTGGATCATCACTGTGTTGTAACCAGATCCTGGAACATGTTTCCCTGATTTATTATGGTTTCAGTTGGGAATTCCCAAATTGTCAAGCTCCGAGGTAATGGGGGACAGACTGGCTCCCCTTCTTCATACACATGGAAGTCTCTCTCTCCCCCCACCCCTGCTAACTTCAATAGCTCACAACAAGGTTAATTTATAAAGAATCTCCAATCTTCTGTATGTCTTTTTCCCAGATTAAAAGAAATTATGTTTTAATAGGAGGGTGACAATTTAGCTTTGTTGAATTAAGAAAAGGCTGAGTTTATTAGTTACTAATTGTCAGAAGAAACGATGGCACAACATCCATGCACACAGAGAGGAGAATTGAGAAGTGAGTCCACAAAGAGATAAAAGTTTTGGGACGTATGATCAGTCTTTGGATCAGTCACAGTGATTAGTTGTATAGTGTAAGTTGAGCAGCCAATTTTGATTTCATGGCTTTGCAGGTTGATTGAAATTCTTTTGTCCTGTTTTTTTTGATCTTGCTGACTTCTCACACTGAGAGTGAGACAGTCCTTTACCTGCAATGCAGGCATAGTTCTTTGACTATGACCTTCACAGCAAACCCAGGCTGGCACACCCAACTACCTCAGCTCACCAATAAGAAGGCTTATTTTAGGATGAGACGTGAAGGCTCAGTTAGGGCGCTTGAGAGTTACAAGCAAACCAGGAAAGAAAGAACTAAGAAGAGCCAGGAGGGGACGTGGGAAGTCATTGGCAGATGGAATTAAGGAAAACTCGAAAGCTTTCGATAGGTATATCAAGAATAAAAGAATGACTAGAGTAAGATTAGGACCAATCAAGGACAGTAGTGGGAAGTTGTGCACTGAGTCCAAGGAGATAGCAGAAGCACTAAATGAATATTTTTTGACAGTATTCACACTGGAAAAAAAAACAATGTTGTCCTGGAGAATGCTGAGATGCAGGCTACTAGACTAAATGGGATTGAGGTTCCCAAGGAGGAGGTGTTAGCAATTCTGCAAAGTGTGAAGATAGGTAAGTCCCCTGGGCTGGATGGGATTTTTTTTCTAGGATTCTCTGGGAAGCCAGAGAGGAGATTGTAGAGCCTTTGGCTTTGATCTTTATGTCGTCATTGTCTATAGGAATAGTGCCAGAAGACGGGAGGAAAGCAATTGTTGCCCCCTTGTTCAAGGGGAGTAGAGACAACCCTGGAAATTATAGACCAGTGAGCCTTACTTCGGTTGTTGGAAAAGGCTAAAAGAGATAGGATTTATAATCATCCAGAAAAGAATAAGTTGATTAGGGATAGTCACATGGTTTTGTGAAGGGTAGGTTGTGCTTCACAAATGTTATTGAGTTCTTTGAGAAAGTGACCAAACAGGTGGATGAGGGTAAAGTGATTGATGTGGTGTATGTGGATATCAATAAGGCATTTGATAAGGTTCCCCATGGTAGGCAATTGCACAAAATATGGAGGCATGGGATTGAGGTTGATTTAGAGTCATAGCGTCATACAGATGTACAGCACAGAAGCAGACCTTTTGGTCCAACTCATCCATGCCGACCAGATATCCCAACCTAATTTCATCCCACCTGCCAGCACCTGGCCCATATCTCTCTAAACCCTTCCTATTCATATACCTAACAAGATGCCTTTTAAATACTGTAATTGTACCAGCCTCCACCAGTACCTCTGGCAGCTCATTCCATACACATACCACCCTCTGAGTGAAAAAGTTGCCTCTTAGGTCTCTTTTAAACCTTTAACCTCCCATCCTAAACCTATGCCCTCTAGTGCTGGACTCTCCCACCCCAGGGAAAAGATTTTGTCTATTTATCTTATCCATGCCCCTCATGATTTTATAAACATCTATAAGGTCACCCCTGAGCCTCCGATACTCCAGCAAAAACAGCCCTAGCCTATTCAACTTCTCCCTCCAGTCTCTCTTTTCTGAGCCCTTTCAAGCCTCACAACATCCTTCTGATAGGAGGGAGACCAGAATTGCACACAATATCCCAACAGTGGCCTAACCAATGTCCTGTACAGTCGCAACATGATCTCCTACCTCCTGTACTCAATACTCTGACCAATAAAGGAAAGCATACTAAATGCCTTCTTCACTATCCTATCTACCTGCAACTCCCCTTTCAAGAAGGTATGAACCTGCACTCCAAGGTCTCTTGGTTCAGCAACACTGCCTAGACTTTACCATGAAGTGTATAAGTCCAGCTAAGATTTGCTTTCCCAAAATGCTGCCCCTCGCATTTATCTAAATTAAACTCCATCTGCCACTCCTCAGCCCATTAGCCCATCTGATCAAGACCCCATTGTAATCTGAGGTAACCTTCTTTGCTGTCCACGACACCTCCAGTTTTGGTGTCATCTGCAAACATTTTAACTTTACCTCTAATGGTCTCATCCAAATCATTTATATAATTGATGAAAAATATTGGACCCAGCACCGATCCTTGTGGCACTCCACTGTCACAGGCCTTCAGTCTGAAAAACAACACTCCACCACCACTCTCTGTCGTCTACCTTTGAGCCAGTCCTGTACTCAAATGGCTAGTTGTCCCTGTATTCCACGAGATCTAACCTTACTCACCAGTCTCTCATGAGGAACCTCGCCGAACGCTTTACTGAAATCCATATAGATCACGTCTACCACTCTGCCCTCATCAATCATCTTTGTTATTTCTTCAAAAAAGTCAAGCAAGTTTGTGAGACATGGTTTCCCATACACAGAGCCATGTTGGCTATCCCTAATCATTACTTGTCTTTCCAAATACATGTGCATCCTGTCCCTCAGGATTCCCTCCAAAACCTTGCGCACCACTGACGTCAGGCTCACTGGTCTATAGTTCCCTGGCTTGTGCTTACCACCTTTCTTAAATAGTGGCATCACATTAGCCAACCTCCAGTCTTCCGGCACCTCACCTGTGACTGTCGATGATACAGATGTCTCAGCAAGAGGCCCAGAAATCACAGAGTACACCTGATCAAAGTACACCTGATCAGGTCCTGGAGATTTATCCATTTTTATGTGTTTCAAGACATCCAGCACTTCCTCCTCTGTAATATGGACATTTTGCAAGATATCACCATGTATTTCCCTACGTTCTATATCTTCCATGTCCTTTTTGACAGTGAACACTGTTGCAAAATACTCATTTAATATCTCCCCCATCTCCTGAGGCTCCACACAAAGACTGCCTTGCTGATCTTTGAGGGGCCCTATTCTCTCCCTAGTTACTCTTTTGTCCTTAATGTATTTATAAAAACCCTTTGGATTCTTCTTAATTCTTTTTGCCAAAGCTATCTCATGTCCCCTTTTTGCCCTCTTGATTTCCCTCTTAAGTATACTCCTACTGCCTTTATACTCTTCTAAGAATTCACTCGATCTATCCTGTCTATACCTGACATATGCTTCCTTCTTTATCTTAATTAAACTCTTAATATCTTTAGTTGTCCAGCATTCCCTGCACCTACGGGCCTTTCTTTTCACCCTACCATGAATATAATTTCTCTGGACTCTTGCTATCTCGTTTCTGAAGGCTTCACATTTTCCAGCCGTCCCTTTACCTGCGAACATCTGCCCCCAATCAGCTTTTGAAAGTTCTTGCCTAATACCGTCAAAATTGATTTGGAGCTGCCAGTGTTGGACTGGGGTGTACAAAGTTAAAACATCACACAACACCAGGTTATAGTCCAACAGGATTATTTGAAAGCACTAGCTTTCTGAGCGATGCTCCTTCATCACACAACCACCTGATGAAGGAGCAGCACTCCAAAGACTAGTGCTTCCAAATAAACCTGTTGGAATTAACCTGGTGTTGTGTGATTTTTAACACCATCAAAATTAGCCTTTCTCCAATTTAGAACTTCAACTTTTCAATCTATCCTTTTCCATCACTATTTTAAAACTAATAGGATTATGGTCGCTGGCCCCAAAGTGCTCCCCCAGTGACACCTCAGTCAACTGCCCTGCCTTATTTCCCAAGAGAAGGTCAGGTTTTGCACCGTCTCTAGTAGAAACAGAAAATTTTCTTGTACACACTTAAAAATTCCTCTCCACTTAAGCCCCTAGCTTTAAGGCAGTCCCAGTCTATGTTTGGAAAATTAAAATCCCCTACCATAACCACCCTATTATTCTTACAGATAACTGATATCGCCTTACAAATTTGTTTCTCAATTTACCACTGACTGTTAGGGGTCTACAATACAATCCCTTTCTTATTTTTCAATTCCACCCAAATAACTTCCCTGGATGTATTTCTGGGAATCCTCCCTAAGTATAGCTGTAATGCTATCCCTTAACAAAAACACCATTCCCCCTTCTTTCGCCTCCCTTTCTGTCCTTCCTGTAGCATTTGTATCCTGGAACATTAAGCTGCCAGTCCTGTCCATCCCTGAGCCACGTTTCTGTAATTGCTATGATATCCCAGTCCCATGTTCCTCACCATGCCCTGAGTTCATCTGCCTTCCTTGTTAGGCCTCTTGCATTGAAATAAATGTAGTTTAATTTATCAGTCCTACCTTGTTCTCTGCTTTGTCCCTGCCTGCCCTAACTGTTTGACTGTTTGAAATTGGCTAGCTGAAAGAAGGCAGAGGGTGGTGGTTAATGGGAAATGTTCATCTTGGCATTCAGTTACCAGTGATGTACCACGTTGAAAGATGGTTTAGTAAATTTGTGGATGACACTAAGCTCAGTGGAGTTGTGGACAGTGCCGAATGATGTTGCAGGTTACAGAGGGACATAGATACACTGCAGAGCTGGGCTGAAAGGTGGCAAATGGAGTTTAATGCAGAAAAGTGTGAGGTGATTCACTTTGGAAGGAGCAACAGGAATGAAAAGTACTGGGCTAATAGTAAGATTCTTGATAGTGTAGATGAGCAGAGAGATCTTGATGTTCATGTCCATAGATCCCTGAAAGTTGCCACCCAGGTTAATAGGGTTGTTTAGAAGGCATATGGTGTGTTAGCTTTTATTGGTAGAGGAATTCAGTTTCGGAGCCACGAGGTCATGTTGCAGCTGTTTTAATCTCTGGAACGGCTGTACTTGGAGTATTGCATACAGTTCTGATCACTGCATTATAGGAAGGATGTGGAAGCTTTGGAAAGAGTTCAGAGGCAATTTACTAGGATGTTGCCTGGTATGGAGAGAAGGTCTTATAATGAAAGGCTGATGGACTTGAGGCTGTTTTCATTAGAGAGAAGAAGGTTGAGAGGTGACTTAATTGAGACATAAGATAATCAGAGGGTTAGATTGGGTGGACAATGAGAGCCTTTTTCCTTGAATGGCGATGGCTAGCACGAGGGGACTTAGCTTTAAATTGAGAGGTGATAGATAAAGGACAGATTTGAGAGTGGTGGTTTCTTTACTCATAGAGTAGTAGGGATATGGAACATACTGCCTGCAACAGTAGTAGACTCGCCAACTTTACAGGCATTTACATGGTTATTGGATAGACATTTGGATGTAAATGAATAATGTAAGATAGATAGGCTTCGGATTGGTTCCTCAGGTCGGCACAACATTGAAGGCTGAAGGGCCTCTATGTGGCTGTAATGTTCTATGTTCTATCTTCTTCCACTAGCACACACAGACCAGGGTTGAACTGGCTTTTAATCTTTGATATTCTTGAAAGAAGAAGATGGGAAAATGTCTCTTGCGCAGACTGTTGTAATTTCTCCCATCATGGTCACAGTCTGAGATGACTTCTGGGAGTTTTAAGTTCATTTTATCATGCATTTCCCTCTTTTAAGTCCACCAATTTCAAGCTTCCTTGACACCTCATTATCCTTCTCTCCAAACAGCCAATAAATTTACATTTGGCTGCATGCCCTTTGTTGAAAACAAAAAGTTCAATGTATCTATGTGATCCTAGGTTACAATCTGTCATCATGACACTGGTTACTCACTACTTCCCTGCCTGCTGCATACAAATACTAGTGTGGGAAGTAGGGCCTAGGTTCCTCGCCATTTCCTCCTTCATGTGCTGCTCTTGGTGTTGCCCCAGCCTCAATTTTGTAGTAAGGCAGAGTCCCCATAACCTCTCACTGTTTTACATTTCTCTTTCTGTATCGAACTCTGTCACGTTTTCGTATCAATGTAAAAACCCCAGTTGAAGTATTGATGCAATGATGATAAGTACTCAACATTATTTCTCACAAGCAGTTTTCACAACAAATTATATTTATGCAATTTTACATATTGAAGTGTTTATTAATTTTTAGGTACTATAGAAAAAAGAAGTGTGGATGAAAGAAACTATTTAAGCACCAAGCCTCATTTTGAAATTTGTATAAATTGGATTCAAATGGAGACCATCAACTTAAAAAATGAATGTGCTGCATATTAGAATACTTCATTAAATCCCCATTGCTGAGTGGGAAATGCAATTTATTTTTTACTCAAAGTTGTTTTTCTGTGCCCCAAAGGTATTATCATAACCATTCTGGTTTAGAATGTGCAAGCTTGTCAGAACTAAATAAACACTAGTTTGTGTTTAGTGGAGAATTGTTGATGTGCATGATGCTCAAAATGATAATTTTGCCTTTGATTGCTTCAAGTATCATTACAGATAATTGCAAATTGTGCTTTGTTTTTAACAATCAGAAGCAATGAGATTTTCTTTTGTGGGGCAGGGGTAGGTCGTAACACATAAAATTCTGCATTTATAAAGTTCTAATTTAGCTGCTGATCAATTTCACTAAAATGACATAGAACTAAAACACATTTCACCTCCAGTATTGCCACTCATCTATGCACAAACATTCATAAGCATTAACGTATGAAATGATAGGGAAAACAGTTAGGGATTCTAATTAATAGGTCATCGAGAATCAATTGATGCTCGTTCATCTCACCAGGGAAGACGCACAAAAACGCACCCTGGTTTGGGTGTCCAAAGTGCAGTCATTAGACACATTGGTTTCTGAGCCCTGGTATTCTGGCCTCAAGACGACATGGTCCTACATCCATATATTGTTAGAACACAGAACATAGAAACGTACAGCATAGAACAGGCTCGTAGGCCAATGATGTTGTGCCGAGGTTTAATCCTAATGTAAAACATAATAACTTACTGTGGTTCTGTTCGCCGAGCTGGAAGTTTTTGTTGCAAACGTTTCGTCCCATGTCTAGGTGACATCCTCTGTGCTTGGGAGCTTCCTGTGAAGAGCTTCTGTGTGTTTCCTCCGGCATTTATAGTGGCCTGTCCCTGCCGCTTCCGGTTGTCAGTTTCAGCTGTCCGATGTAGTGGCCAGTATATTGGGTCCAGGTCGATGTGTTTGTTGATGGAGTTTGTGGATGAGTGCCATGCTTCTAGGAATTCCCTGGCTGTTCTTTGTTTGGCTTGCCCTATAATGGTAGTGTTGTCCCAGTCGAATTCATGTTGCTTGTCGTCTGCGTGTGTGGCTACTAAGGATAGCTGGTCGTGTCGTTTCGTGGCTAGTTGATGTTCGTGGATGCGGATCGTTAGCTGTCTTCCTGTTTGTCCTATATAGTGTTTTGTGCAGTCCTTGCATGGGATTTTGTACACTACATTAGTTTTGCTCATGCTGGGTATCGGGTCCTTCGTTCTGGTGAGTTGTTATCTGAGTGTGGCTGTTGGTTTGTGTGCTGTTATATGTCCTAGTGGTCGCAGTAGTCTGGCTGTCAGTTCAGAGATGTTCTTGATGTTATGGTAGTGTGGCTAGTCCTTAACTTAACTCACGCACCCCACAACTCACTGCTATCTAGTTCTGTCTTACTAGTTTGTCCTAATTTAATTTTATTGGCATAGAGGTTTGGAAAGAATTAATGCCCATGTTTCATTGGTAGACATATCAGAAAACCTGCATTTATTAAAATCAAGATGTAGGCAATAATTTAAAAATACATTTTGAGCTAAACATATGGCCATTGGTCTTCTACCACAGTTATGGAGGTAATGCATAAAGACAAAACACTAGACACTTATAAAACCATAGGATCCCTCCAGTGCAGAAAGAGGCCAATTCAACCAGTTGAGTCTGCATTGATGCTCCAGTGCAGTCAACAGTTATGACTGTGCTATGATTTGTTACATTTAGTTTTAGCAGTGGTTTTATTATATCATATAATCTTGACCACTTAGGAGGAGACCATCATAATCAAAGTCAGGACGCCACTTTCTGTGGATAACTTTAATTATAACATCCATGAAAGATACAAAGCAAATTATCCTAAATATCCTGGGAGATTTGGGGCAGACTTATCAGGTCCGAGCAACAATGGCTGTGGTGAGATTTGTGGCTGAACTAACCAATGAGGCCTATCTTGCTCCAAGTTTTAGTCTTTTGTTGAATAGCGAGGCAAGTTTATCACTAGGTAGTGATGAGTTGCCAATTAAGGATAAATATGGTTTATTAAATGCCTCATTAACAGTACAACTCATCTCATTAATATTCAGTTTCCTATCCACAAACAAGCTAGACATTGAGAGATCTTCACATGGAAATCAGAGCAGGTACCTTGTGACTTTGCTCCAAAGGAATGCCATGATGGATACTGGGCACCACCATCTCAGCTCATAGTCTATGGTCACCAGCCACAGGCACCACACATCCAAGACATTGGCATCCGACTTATGCCATTCTCTAAGAACACTCAAAGCATACCTGTGGTGCACTTGCAGATGTTTCTGCACTTCAGTGCTGCACTTCAGGCTACAACTATCATTCTAATGATTCAGCAATGACAGTGTGCACTCAGGGACGTGCACCAGCTTATGGACTGGATCAGGCTGCGTCACTCAGCTCTTTGCTCACTGTCCCAGCATTCTCTCACTCTGAGCCTACCTGGTTTGTCCCTGTATTGCTTTGCCTTGCCTTTCCCTTTTGCACATTGCCCTCACAGCCACGTTTTCAAAACTTACATTACTTCTGTTTTGCCTTATCATTTAACGCAGACACAAAACCAGGAAGCGTATCATCTTTGCCAGCGGGCCTCAATCAATAGCCTTTGGTCAGGGGTTCCTGACATGATAAGTCAAGGACAACCTCCAATACCAGTCCAGGGGCTTGGACATGGTCAGTCAGCCGCTCAGGGCAGTCAGAGTCAAGATCCTTTCCACATTAGGGTTGAGGTAGAGAATGTGAGCAGGCCACCACCCACCTTGACACTTTCTACCCTACTGGGAGCTGATTACCTCCTGGAATGAGAGGCAAGCAGGTACTGACAGAGATGGAAATGAGTGGCACAGCTAGTTCTATTGGAGGAGGTGGGGAGGTATCCCAAGCGAGTGTGTAGGCAGCAAAGAGGGCATGCAGGGTTCGTGTTGTGGAGGGTTATGGTGGATTAGATTGAGTGAGGAAGACATTACAAGCAATACTAAAGGTGGTAATAGCAGAGATAGAGTGAATGCTGAGGAGATAAGAGCCCATGGTATTAGAGACATGGATAGAAGATTGCCTGACTGGTAGAGAGCAGGGTGTGGAGATAAAATGGTCTTTCTCAGGATGGCAACCGGTGACTAGTGGTGTTCGGCAAGAGTGAGTGTTGGGATCACAACTTTTCACTTTATACATTAATAATCTGCATGAGAGAACTGACGGCATTCTGGCTAAGGTTGCAGATGATACAAAGATAGGTGGAGGGACAGGTAGTATTGAGGATGTAGGGAGGCTGCAGGAGGATTTAGATAGGTTAGGAGAGTGGGCAAAGTAGTGACAGATGGAATACAACGTGAGAAAGTGTGAGGTCATGCATGTAAGAATAGAGGCATAGACTATTTTCTAAATGGGGAAAAAATTCAGAAATCTGAAGTGCAGAAGAATTTGGAGTCCTAGTCCAAGCTTCTCTTAAGATTAACTTGTAGGTTGAGTCAATAGGTCAGAAGGCAAATGCAGTGTTGGCATTTATTTCGAAAGGACTATAATATAAAAGCAGTGGTGTACTTCTGAGGATTTATAAGACTCTGGTCAGACCACATTTAGAATATTGTGAGCAATTTTGGACTCCATATCTCAGGAAGAGTGTACTGGCCTTGGAGCAAGTCCAGAGGAGGTACCCGTGAATGATCCCA
This sequence comes from Chiloscyllium plagiosum, assembly GCF_004010195.1. NCBI lineage: Eukaryota > Metazoa > Chordata > Chondrichthyes > Orectolobiformes > Hemiscylliidae > Chiloscyllium > Chiloscyllium plagiosum. The sequence continues at coordinate 45,341,578 of NC_057720.1, read as the reverse complement.
GAAATGAAAGTCTTAACATGCGAGGAACATTTGAGGATTCTGGGTTTATACTCGATGCAGTTTAGAAGGATGGGGGTGGATCTAATTGAAACACACAGACTACTGAACGGCTTGGATGGAGTAGATGTTGGGAAGATATTTCCACCAGCAGGAAAGACTAGAATCCGAGGCACAGACCTTTTAGAATGGAGATGAGGAGAAATTTCTTCAGCCAGGAGTGATGTATCTATGGAATTCATTGCCTCAGAAAGCTGGGAGTGCAGGTCATTGAGCACATTTAAGACAAAGATAGACAAGTTCTTGATTGTTAAGGTGATCAAAGGTTATGGGGAGAAAGCAGGAGAATGGAGTTGAGAAACTCATCAGCCATGATTGAATGGCAGAGCAGACTCGATGGTCCAAATGGCCTCATTTCAGCTCCTATATCTTATGAAGTGTAAGGTATTGGAGAAAAGATGGTCTCACTTAAGCTGGCAATATATTGAAAGATATTGACTTTCTCCTTTGGTGCTGGATATTCCTCTAAACAGCTGAGACTGCTTTAACCCGATGACAACTTTGGACCAGGCTGGCATGGTCTGGCCTCATGGCCTCTACTACTGGTCTTGGGAAAAAGGAGGTCCTGCCTCTGCACCAGCCAGGACAGTAAGACCTCCAGATCCCTGTCTGTAAAGCGAGGCAAACGTTTGCACTGTCAGCATGTCCAGGGCAAAATCAGGAACTGTGGATAATGTTTGCAGTCTGCACAATGGTCTCTTAAAGATGAAATGTTTCAAGGGATGTTTGTTTTTCATGGGATATCCAGTGAATGGTGAGTTGAATGGTACATGGTAAGGTGAGAATAGAATCAGATATGGTGGATGGCATACGGCATGGTGGTAGCTAATGAGATGAGTCTGTTAAGATATAGCAAGAAAGCTCGCAAGGTCTCGCAGAAAAAAATCTAAACAAAATTCCAATGCAACTCACACATTGTCAAAAAATGTAGGATGTAGCCTAAAGAGAATGATGTGGATGGTAGAAGGGATCTCACACCACTGGGAAAACATGCTCATTTTGAAAGCTTTTCCCTTTAGTCTGAAAATGAATTTTCTTTTTTTGGTTGTTGAACTGCTTTAGAAGTTGATAAGATGCATTTCAGCATCAGGTTATGCAAACTAAAGTTTGCAACTGTAACTGCCTAAACATAAGTTTACAATTTTGAGAGATAACAATGTGTAGAACTAGCCATCAAAATCTGAAAGTTTTCAGCATCCATGACTTTAAATATGCTGCAGTCTAATGAGGCAGTCCCTTATAGGTTAACATTGTGGATCCTATATCTGACTTAGAATGAGCTTGGAAAGACGATTTCATTTTTGTTTCTGCGGGTATCACAAGCTAGGTCATGCGGTTATTGTTCTTCATGAATGCCATTGAAAAGGTTGTGGGGTTGAAGGTGTTTACAGAAATAGGAAAGGGTGAGTAGCTGGAAGGATTTGAAAACAAGGACAGCATTTTAACATCAAGGGGCTGCTTGACCAGGAGCCAACATTGGTCAGCAAATAGAAAGATGATCCAAGAAGTGACTTGTGAGTTAGGACACAAGCAACAGAGCTTTTGACAACCTCAAATCTACAAAAGATCAAATGTGGGCATGAATATGAGGTCAGAGGTTCATTTAAATGAGGAAAGCTTTCCTGCTTATGTTCATACTTAAATCATCTATTTGTGCTCCTTCCACAAAATGGTCTTGAACTTCATCAAAACTTGAAAGAATGTTTAAGTTAAGCTCCAAAGCAAAGTGCAAGACATATGCCCATACAAAACTTTTCCCTCACCCTTTTAACAGTTGTGTAAGGGGCCAGCAGTAGTGGGATGTACCAGAATGTACAAAGGTCATGAAGTTACAGCAAAAGCCACAGGGACCAAACGTCATTAGCATGTGTGAATTCCAGCTGTTAAGTTAATTTGAAAGAGCTTCAGAACTTGTATAGACTTGCAGCAGGGATGAATTATGAGTGGTTCACTCTTCCGAACAACAGTAGTTATTTGGCATAACTGGAGGGATAATTAATAATGACCTCCACCATCTGTTTAATTGCCGTCTGTTGACTGATTGGCCAAATTCATAAACAATAAAGCCTTGGAAAATATGGGAGGTATAATTTGTTCCTGGAAGTATTTGGAACCCTGCACTGAGAAAACAAAGATATGCATGATCAATACTAAGCTAATTATCTAACATGACAGCATACTTATCCAATTTGTGTTTAATTTGACCTGTATTCCGAAAAATATTTTACATTATGGAATACATGATTTAGACGTTGAAATATATGTTTTGCCAAAGAAATTTGTATGTAAATTTCTGATACTACCATGAAGGAAAGAATTTCCACTGCAATGTACATATATGTTTGCATCAACAATTAATGTGATGGTAATGTGAGGTGGAGCCTTCTAGGTCTGCCTTTGAGAAGGGCAGGCAGAGGAACTTAATTGAAGCAAAAATTCAGTTTTCCAAAGGCAGGAAAATCCTTTGCTACTACATTCTCAGAACCTTCAGATGGGTCAGTGTTCCTGACACTATGGAACGGCAGGGTGTCAGTGGGGGAGCACTTTAGGGCAAGTGATCATAATTCTATTAGTTTTAAGATAGTTATGGAAAAGGATAGAACTGATCAAAAAGTTAAAGTTCTAAATTGGAGTAAGGCCAATTTTGACAGCATTAGTCAGGAACTTTCAAAAGTCGATTGGGGACGGCTGTTGACAGTAAAGAAATGGTTGGGAAGCAGGAGGTTTTTAAAAATGAGATAATGAGTTCAGAAACAGTATGTTTTCTTCAGACACTACCATACAGAATTAAACTGCTTTAGTGATTATATATGTAAAGTATATTTTTGAAATTTAAAAAAAAGTATGTTCCTGTTAGTGTGAAGGGCAAGGCTGGTGCTTCTTGAGCTGCTAATTGAATTGAGAAACAGCAAAGCTATAAAAACCGTAGTTGGAACTATGTTGAGGCCTCCAAACGGTAGTCAGGAGCTAGGGTGCAAGGTATACCAAGAGATAGAAAGAGGCATATCGCATACACACACAGACTCTCACATGCACACACACACATACACTCTCTCCCCCTCTCCCACACATACACTCTCTCACCCTCACATGCACGCACACACACACAAATCTATGGGATGAATTTGCATTTGCAGAATTGTATTTGCAGATACATTCAAAAAGCACTCAATCAGTAGGCAGTCAGTCCACGTGACATTTTATAAATTCCTACTTTGGAAACAGAACCAGTCTGACTCAAGATTGGAATACATACAGATTCTAATCTCACACCTTTAATGTATTTACTTTGGAAACAGAACCAGTCTGACTCAAGATTGGAATACATACAGATTTAATCTCACACCTTTAATGCATTGTCTGAGCTGAGGTGTCCTTTTTTTTATAAAACCTTGTTATCTCAGGAATGTGATTTGAAAGAAGTTCTGAGATTTACATATTAATGAATCGAAACCTGCAACCCATTCTAAATGATGAAGGACTAAACAGCAGTGTCAGTTTGTTCGATATATCACATCAGTTGTATGACACTATGATCTTTTGCGATAAATTCTGTGTTCTATGACCCTGCTCCACTAGCGACCTGACAAAGGTCCTAAAGCTTGTACTATTGGACTATAATTTTTAACTATATGTAGGAAAGGCAAAGTTACAGTGATCGTGGGGAATTTCATGGACTGAGAAAATCAGGTTGGCAGTGGATTGCAAGAAAACAAATTTGTGGAATGTATACGAGATGGCTTTTTGGAGCATTAGGGAAACAAGCAACACTGGATTTTGTGTTGTGCAATGAGGGAGACTTGATAAGGGAACTTAAGGTGAAGGAACCATTAGGTGCCAGTGATCACAATATGATTGAATTTACTCTGCAATTTGAGAGGGAGAAGATAGAATCAGAATAAAGGCAGTATGGAGGCATGAGGGAAGAGCTGGATAGAATTGACTGGGAGAGGAGCCTAGCAGGAAGGACAGTGGAACACTAATGACAGGGATTCTGGGAGTGACTCAGGACATACAGCAAGATTCGTCCTGAGGAAAATGAAGCATGACACAGAAAGGATGAGGCAACCATGCGTGACAAGGGAAGTCAGGGATAGCACTAAAGCAAAGGAGAAAGCATATAATGTGGCAAAGGGCAGTGGAAAACCAGAGGATAGGGGAGCCTACAAAGACTAACAGAGGGCAACATAAAAAGAAATAAGGAGGGAGAAGATTAAATAGGAGGGTAAGATTGCCAATAATATAAAGGAAGAGTATAAGTGTTTCTTTAGATATACAAAGGGCAAAAGAGAGGCAAAAGTGGATATTGGGCTGCTGGAAAATGACGCTGGATAGTAATGGGGAACAAGGAAATGGCTGAGGAACTGAATAATTGATTTGCGTCAGTCTTCATGGTGGAAGACGTGAGTAATATCCCAAAAATTCAAGAGACTGAGGGGGCAGAGCTGAATATGGTAGATATCACCAAGGCGAAGGTACTGGAAAACTGAATGGTCTGAAGGTGGATAAATCACCTGGACCAAATGGACTACACCCCAGAGTTCTAAGGGAGATAGCTGAAGAGAAAGTGGAGGCGTTAGTAGTGATCTTTCATGAATCACTAGAGGGTCCCAGAGGACTGGAAAATTACTAGTGTGACACCCCTGTTTAAAAGGGAGTCAGGCTAAAGATGGAAAATTTCAGACTAATTAACCTAATCTCGGTCATGGGTAGGATCCTGGAATCCATTATGAAGGATGAGTTTTCTAAATACTTGAAAGTATACGGTGAAATTAGGCAAAGTCAACATGGTTTCAACAAGGAGAGGTCATGCCTGACAAATTTGCTAGAATTCTTTGACGAAGTAATGTGGGCTTTTGCCCGAAACGTCGATTTTGCCTGTCTTCGGATGCTGCCTGAATTGCTGTGCTCTTCCAGCACCACTGATCCAGAATCTGGTTTCCAGCATCTGCAGTCATTGTTTTTACCTCGAAGTAATGTGCCTGTTAGACTAAGGAGAGCCAATGGATGTTATCTACTTGGACAAGAAAGACTTTGACAAGGTGCCACACAGGATGTTACTGAGTAAGATAAGGGCCCATCATCGACTATGGTGATGTCATCAGCAAACTTGTAAATGGCATTAGTCTGGTATTTGGCGATGCAGTCATAGGTATACAGTGAGTACAGTAGGGGGCTGAGTACGCACCCCTTGGGGGCTCCAGTGTTGTGTGTTAGTGAGGATGAAATATTATCCCCAATATTCACTGATTGTGGCCTGGGGGTCAGAAGACTGAGGATCCAGTTGCAGAGAGTGGGGCTTAGTCCGAGATCACTAAGTTTAGTAATTAGTCTCGAGGGGATAATAGTGTTGAAGGCTGAACTGTAGTCAATGAGTAGGATTCTTACATAGCTGTTCTTGGTGTCAAGATGTTCGAGGGAGGAGTGAAGGGCAAGTGATATGGCATCTGACATGAATCTGTTGGTTCGATGGGCAAATTGGAGTGGGTCAAGAGTAGTGAGGAGGCTGGAGTTGATTAATGCCATGACCAGCCTTTCAAACCACTTCATGATCACCGAAGTTAGGGACACTGGGCAGTAGTCATTGAGACATGCTGCATGAGCCGCCTTAGGCACAGGGATGATGTTAGATCTCTTGAAACAGGCAGGGACAGTGGCCTGCTGCAGGGAGAGGTTGAAGATGTCCGAGACCTCTGCCAGTTGATCTGCACATGCTCTGAGTGCACGGCCTGGTACTCTGTCTAGTCCCGTCGCTTTCCTTGGATTCACACGATGGAAAACTGATCTGACCTCTGATGCAATGACTGTTAGGATACGTTCGTCAGGACTCGTTGGAATAGGTGTTACCTCTCCGCCAAAATTCTGCTCAAAGTGAGCATAGAAGGTGTTGACACGATCTGGGAGGAATGTGTCATTGTCTGCTATCTTGCTCTGTCTCTTTTTAGAACCTGTGATGTCATTCAGTCCTTTCCATAGTCGCTGGGTGTCTGTCTGGGTCTCTAGTTTGGATCGGTATTGGTCCTTGGCTGTCTTAATGGCTCTGCGAAAGTCATACTTGGTTTACTTTTATTTGAGTAGGTCTCCTGATCTGAAGGCCTCACGCCTGGATTTTAGCATGTTCTGTATGTCCTGATTCATCCAGGATTTCCTGTTGGGGAACAACCGGATTGACTTCCTCGGTATACAGTCCTCCACACACTGATAAAGTCTGTGATGGTAGTGGTGTACTCGTCCAAGGTACCTGCGGACTGTTTGAACATGGCCCAATCAGCTGATTCCAGACAGCACCTGAGTTGATCCTCTGCCTCCTCCGACCAGCACTGGACCTGTATCCGCGAAGGGGTCTCCTGCTTGAGCTTTTGCCTGTAATCCGGGAGAAGAAACACAGCATTGTGGTCGGAGTTCCCAAATGAGGGTGGGGGATGGAGTGGCAGGCATCCTTCACAGTGGTGTAGCAGTGGTCTAAAATGTTCGGGCCCCTAGTGGGGCAGGTAATGTTCTGGTGGTACTTGGGCAACACCTTCCTTAGATTTGGATGTGAGTATAGGAGGTGTGGTGAGTAAGTTTGCGGATGACATCAAAATTGGTGGTGTAGTGGACAGTAAATGTTATTTCAGAATACAACGGGACCTTGATCAGATGGGCTAATGGGTGAAGGAGTGTTAGTTGGAGATAAATTTAGATTAATGTCAAGTGTTGTATTTTGGTAAGGCAAATCAAGACAGGACTTATACAGTTAATGGTCGGGCCCAAGGATTGTTGACAAGATACCGAGAGATGCAGGTTCATTGTTCCTTGAAAGTGGAGTTGCAGGTACTTCAACGTGACCTTCAGGAGCGTCAAAAATTGCGAGCAGCTCCTGAAGGTCTTCAAGGAGAAGGAAGAGGAACCTCTGTTCTCCATCTTGTCGGCGGTCCCGTTGTGTGTGCTTCCTGCACAGAGGAGTCGGGTTGTTACAATCCATATGTACAACCCTCACGTCCCAGCAGCGGATGTCCTGACCTTCCTGAGAAGATATGTCCAGGTCGAGGGAGAAAGCACCGATGTGGTCGATCCTTTCGGGATCTGGACCAGCAAATGACAGGTCAGGGTAACCCTGAGAGTTGATGCCAGTGGGAACATCCTTCACCCACCCTCCAGCTTTGCCATCGGAAGAAGCAGAGGTTACCGAAAGTGTGCCGAACCTGTGGGAGGTCAGGCCACATGGATTCTAAGGTGACCTTCTGTCTAAACTGCAAGCAGGAAGGCCACCCGACCAAGGAATGTAAGGAGGCCAAGAACTGTAATCCGTGCAGAGAGGCAGGCCACATTAGATTAGATTAGATTACTTACAGTGTGGAAACAGGCCCTTCGGCCCAACAAGTCCACACCGACCCGCCGAAGCGCAACCCACCCAGACCCCTTCCCCCACATTTACCCCATTCACCTAACACTACGGGCAATTTAACTTGGTCAATTCACGTAACTTGCACATTTTTAGACTGTGGGAGGAAACTGGAGAACCCGGAGGAAACCCACGCAGACACGGGGAGAACGTGCAAACTCCACACAGAGAGTCGCCTGAGGCGGGAATTGAACCCGGGTCTCTGGCGCTGTGAGGCAGCAGTGCTAACCACTGTGCCACCGTGCCGCCCACATGTATAAGGCCTGCCCAAGACGAGGAGCCGCCACCTATGCACAGATGGACGGAGGTGGCAACACGAGCCGTGGACTGCCTAAGAGCAGCAAGGTACCACAAAACAGCACAGGAACAGTGTCTGGAGGCACCCAGAAGGAAGGGCAGGCTGTAGCGGAGCAAACGGCAGACAGCGGAGAAATGCAGCAGCCGATCCAAGCTCCTTCAAGACAGGCGGAGGAAATGGAAGAGGAGGGAACAAAGGAGACAGAGGATTGGATTACTATCAAAAGCAGGAAAAGGAAACCTCACAAGGCCCCCAAAGCCACCCAACAAAGGAGGAAGCGACACCTACACGACGAGGATACAGGCAGCTCTTCCGACGGTGAGGACAGGCGCAAGGAGGGTCATCACCAGAAGAAGAGACAGAGCGCCGCGGGGAAAAAGGAAGGCAGCATCGCCCAAACAGGAAAAGACGATCCCTCTGAGGGGATGGGTAAAGGCCTCCCCCCACCCGGTGAGAACCAAGAGATACCCACCAGCCCACAGCTCCAGGTAACTAGGAGCAACAGTCCTGTGATAGCCCCGCTGTCAGATGGAGAACTGGACTGTGCGGACCCTGGGCCCGACCCGAAGACACCAGAGCGGGGAAATGGCCCCAGCATGGAGCCGGACAGCTACCTCAGCCCTGGGAGGGTCCAGCAGTTTGCCGTCACCACGGGGATGCATACAACTACCCCAGAGAGGCAAAACCAGCAGCAAATGGACACTAGTAACCTCGTAAACTGTTAAAATGGGGATAAGAATTGCCAGCATCAATGCGCGTAGCATCAAATTGACTACGCGATGTGTTTCTATGATGGCCTTCCTGGCCTATGTTAAAGCCGCAGTTTGCCGTCACCACGGGGATGCATACAGCTACCCCAGAGAGGCAAAACCAGCAGCAAATGGACACTAGTAACCTTGTAAACTGTTAAAATGGGAATAAGAATTGCCAGCATCAATGCGCGTAGCATCAAATTGACTACGCGATGTGTTTCTATGATGGCCTTCCTGGCCTATGTTAAAGCCGACGTCCTGTTTCTGCAGGAGTGTGGGATACCGCACCTCAGCAGCTACAAGAGATGGTCGAGCTTGTGGGCCCATGGGCCGTCAGTTTGGTCGGAGGGCAACGATAGCCGCGCCTTCGGTCTGGGTATCCTATTGAGAGGAGGCAACTTCACCATCTCCGAGGTTAAGGAGGTGGTGGGCGGGCACCTCCTTGTCACCAACGTTATGTGCAGGAATGCTCCCCTGAGACTGATTAATGTGTATGCCCCAGTGGGTAAGAGTGAACGGTTGGCCGTCCTGCAGTAGCTTCCACTGTTGCTGGCTACATCCAGACCGGTCATTCTGGCCGGAGACTTCAACTGTATCATTGATGCAGATGGACGATCCGGCGGGGGGGATAGTAAACTGGACGCCACGTCCAGAGCCCTGATGGACGCGGTAAAAGATGCCAAGCTGCACGATGTCTTCAGCACCCCTGCAGATGGAGCGCAGAGTAGATACACCTGGTCACGGGCAGACGGGTCTATCCGCTCAAGGATAAATTACCTGTTTGTGTCCCAAACACTCTCGGTCAGATCCACCGACGTCAAGCCGGGGTTCTTCTCTGACCACTGCCTCCTGCTGGCCGACTGTCACCTACAGGACGAGCAACAGGCTGGTAAGGGAACGTGGAAACTGAACACCAAGCTGTTGACCCCGGGAAACATCGAGGAGCTCAAGAGGGATTATGCAGGTTGGAGAACCGCGAAGCCCCTCTTTGAGTCTCCAGTGGACTGGTGGGAAACAGTAAAAGGGAACATCAAGAGGTTCTTCTTCCTCAAAGGTGTTCAGGAGGCGAGAGAGAGGCAGGGAAAACTGTCCCAACTCCAGGAAAGTATGGAGAACCTGCTCCTGCTGCAGATGTTGGGGGTCGATGTCACGGAGGACCTCCAGGAGGTGAAGGGCCAGCAAGCCTCGCTCTTTGCCTCGGCGGCCTCCAAGATAATCTTCCGGTCCAGAGTCTGCTCTGTGGAGCAGGATGAGACGTGCTCACATTTCTTCTTCCAGAAGGTGCACAAAGAGAGCTCCGTGCTCAGCAGCCTGAAGGAAGAAGATGGCTCGATAACGTCATCTCAGGCTGACACCATGAGGATCAGCAAATCCTTCTATGTCAGTCTGTATGACGTGAAGCCGACCGACAGCGCGGCCTCCCCAGTCGTTCCTGTCCCCTGTCAAGGAGGTCTTAGACGACGGAACACAGGAGAGGCCGGACCCGCCGCTATCTCTGGACGAGCTGACCAAGGCCCTCGAGTCCTTTGAAAAGAATAAAACTCCTGGAGGCGACGGCTTACCGGTCAAGCTCTATTCTGCTCTGTGGGACTTGATTGGCCAGGACCTGCTGGAGGTGTATATCAGTATGCTTCTGGAAGGTACCATGAGTGAATCCATGAGGAAAGGCATCATCACCCTCGTCTACAAGTGGAAGGGGGAGAGGGAGGAACTCAAAAATTGGAGACCAATCTCACAGTTGAATGAGGATTACAAACTTCTGTCAAAGGTAATCGCCAACCGGGTCAGGTCTGCTCTAGGGTCGGTGATTCACCCTGACCAAACCTGTGCTGTGCCGGGCAGGAAGATCGCTGAGAGTCTCGCACTCCTCAGGGATACGATCGCCTACGTGCAGGACAGAGGGTTGGACACCTGCCTGATCAGCCTGGACCAGGAGAAAGCCTTTGACAGGATATCACACACGTATATGAGAGATGTTCTCTCCAAAATGGGCTTTGGGGAGGGAATCTGCAATTGGATCAGACTGCTCTACACCAACATTGTCAGTGCAGTCTCAATCAACGGGTGGGAATCAGATAGCTTCCCAGTCAGATCTGGAGCCAGGCAGGGCTGCCCTCTCTCTCCTGCCTTGTTTATGTGCTGCATACAGCCATTTGCCGAGTCCATCAGGAAAGATGCGAGCCTGAGAGGGGTGACTATTCCTGGCAGAGGGGGGATGCGAGCCTGAGAGGGGTGACTATTCCTGGCAGTGGGGGCCTGCAGGTCAAGGCCTCCCTGAACATGGATGACGTCGCCGTTTTTTGCTTGGATCCGCTGTCCGTGCGCAGACTCATGTGCATATGTGACCAGTTCAAACAGGCCTCGGGGGCCAAGGTAAACCGAGGCAAGAGCGAGGCCATGCTCTTCAGGAACTGGGCCGACCAATCCCCAATCCACTTCACCGTCAGGACTGACCACTTGAAGGTGCTGGGTATTTGGTTCGGGGGAGCTGGGGCATGCGGCAAGTCTTGGGAGGAGCGTATCAGCAAAGGGAGGCAGAAACTGGGCAGATGGAAGCTACAGTCGCTCTCCATCACGGGAAAAAACCTGGTCATCAAGTATAAGGCACTGTCATTGCTGTTATACGTGGCACAGGTCTGGCCTATTCCCAGAACCTGTGCCGCTGCAGTCACCCGGGCCATCTTCCAATTTGTATGGAGATCAAAGATGGACCGGGTCCGAAGGGACTCGCTGTACAACGGGGGAAAAAATACACCCAATGCCATCCTCACCCTGATGGCCACCTTTGTGTGTGGCTGCATCAAGCTGTGCGTGGATCCCTGGTACGCAAACACCAAGTGTCATTACGTACTGAGGTTCTACCTGTCCCCGGTGTTGCGAAGGGTGGGCCTGGCCTCGCTGCCGCGGAACGCTCCGAGTAGTTGAACCGTTCTGTATCACCTGTCCTTGGTGGAGACGTTTATGAAGAAAAAACACCTTTGACCACAAGTCCATCAGGAAGTAGTCAGCATGTAGTGTCCTTGAGACCCTTCGGGAAAAGGAGAGGGTGGATCCTATCGAGCGGTTCCCTGAGCAGACTGTCAAAGTCATTTGGCAGAATGCCTCAACGCCAGAACTTTCCAACAAGCACCAAGACATAGCTTGGCTGGTGGTGAGAAGGGATCTGCCTGTGAGATCCTTTATGCACGCCCGGACTCTCAGTCACACCGCATGCTGCTCTCGAAGCGACTGCGGGGGGGACGAGACTGTCACACACCTCCTTCTGGAATGTGCCTACGCAGAAGAAGTCTGGCGAGGAATGCAGTGGTGTTTGTCGAGGTTCGTTCCGAGCAGCGCCCGAAGCGACTGCGGGGGGGACGAGACTGTCACACACCTCCTTCTGGAATGTGCCTACGCAGAAGAAGTCTGGCGAGGAATGCAGTGGTGTTTGTCGAGGTTCGTTCCGAGCAGCGCCGTGACGCGGGACTCCGTGCTCTACGG
>NC_057720.1:45296003-45325609 GCF_004010195.1 Chiloscyllium plagiosum | reverse complement strand
GTTGGTTCCAATGTGGACAATGACCTCTTGCTGGCCCCTCTCCCCCGTGAGAACATTCTGCACCCTCTCTGAGACATCCTTAATCCTGGCACCAGGGAAACAACACACCATTCCGCTTTTTCTCTGCTGGCCACGTAAACGTCTGTCTATAGCTCCGGTTACAGAATCCTCTAACACAATTGATCTCTTGGAAGCCAAAGTACCCCTCGTTGCAATAGAGCCAGTCTCAATACCAGAAACGTGGCTGTTCGTGCTACGTTCCCCTGAGAATCCATCACCCCCTACATTTTCCATAAGAGCATACCTGTTTGAAATGGGTATATCCACAAAAGACTCCTGCCCTTGGTGCCTACCTCTTTTACCCTTCCTGCAGTTAACCCATCTATGTGACTGTATCTGAGACTTTCCCCCCTTCCTATAACTGCCATCTATCACATACTGTTGCTGCTGCAAATTCCTCATCGCTTCTATCTGTCTCTCCAACTGATCCACTCGATCTGATAAGATTCGCATCCAACAGCATTTATGGCAGATATAATCCGCAGTAACCCTTAAACTCTCTTTAAACTCTCACATCTGACAAGAAGTACATATCACTGTATTAAAGGCCATTTTTGCTCCTTCACAATCTACAGACCCAGAAAATAACACTGTCTTATTCCTCTTCAAAACACTGCCTCAGGTTAAATTAAGAGCTATGGCTTATATTTTAAGTTTGATCAAGTGACTTATCTCCAAAAACATATAATCAAGAAAGAACCCACTGTAGTCACTAATTCAGCCTTTCTCTTGGACAGACTTAAAACAACAATTAACTTATCTGATTCTGTGCTGTGAACTTCGCCCAAACCGTTCCTCCAAGATTACAAAAGTATGAGGGGCACGGATAGGATAAATAGGCAAAGTCTTTTCCCTTGGATCGGGGAGTCCAGAACGAGAGGGCATAGGTTTAGGGTGAGAGGGGAAAGATATAAAAGAGACCTAAGGGGCAACTTTTTCAAGGAGAGGGTGCTACGTGTATGGAATGAACTGCCAGAGGATGTGGTGGAGGCTGGTACAATTGCAACATTTAAGAGGCATTTGGATGGGAATATGAATAGGAAGAGTTTGGAGGGATATGGGCCGGGTGCTGGCAGGTGGGATTAGATTGGGTTGGGATATCTGGTCGGCATGGACGGGTTCGACTGATGGTCTGTATATCTCTATGACTCTATGATTTGACCGAAGGGTCTGTTTCCATGTTGCAAGGTCTTTTTCCTAGGATGGAGGAATCCAAAGCTAGATACATAATCGAGAGGGTAAATATTTAAAACATTAAGAGGGGTAACCTTTTCATTCAGAGGGTGAGGCATGTATGGAACAAGCTGCCAGATGAAATGGTAGAGACAGGTACAATTACAACATTTAGAAGACATCTGGGTGAGTACATGAATAGGAAACATTTGGAGGGATATGGGCCAAATGCTGCCAAATGGGATGAGGTCAGATTTGGATATCGGGCCAGTGTGGACAAGTTGGGTCTGTTTCTGTATGATTATGGAGACTATAATATCCCAATTTGGAAATACATCACTGTTCCTTCACCATTGCCACATCAGGTTCCTGGAACTCTCTCCACCACAACCTGCAGTGGACTGAGGAGGTGCCTCTCCAATGTCTTCTCATGGGCAAATATAATGGGAAATAAATGCCAGCCTTGCCAATGATTCTGACATTTCATTCCAAAACCATGAGAAAGATTGTCAACTACAAAGACTGAAACCCTATGTGAGAACATTTATTAGTGTGACTCTAGTGATTGTAAAGAGGTTAACCAGGTGGACCTCATGGAAAATGAGTTCCCTGATTAGGGTTGTTGAGCTGGGGGCCCGAGCTGACAGATAAAAAACAGATTATCAGCTGGCTCTTGAGCTAGCTAGTGTGTACTGTGGATTTTTAGTCATGGTTTTATTTGTTTATGGGGAACTGGCTACTGAGCTGACTGGCCACAACCAGTGGCCCTAGGGAGTTTTTGTTTGTGATTTTATTTTTTTTGTGAGAAACTAGCTTTTGAGGATTTTGTTTTTGTTTGTGGGGAGCTGGTTCTTGAGCTGGCTAGCCACAATCAGTGTGCCTCGGGTTCCTGGCTCTTGAGCTAGTTGGCCACAAGCAGTGAACTGGGGATTTCTTAAAACAAAAAGTGTTAAGAGGTTCTGTTCACTCTGTGGAAGCTGGATCAGTGTCAAGCACTTTCCATGTGTAAATAAAGGGTGCCTGTGGACCTATTTCAGTGACAAGGTCAGATTTTGTGCCCAGATCGTCATGTGATGAAGCCTCTGGGAAAACCTTCAAGCAGAATTGGCAACAAATACAAATCACAATGCATTTGGTTGGGGGAAGCATTTTCATGTCAGATATGCCTAGAAAATACTTCACATTTCATAAATAACGAAAAAACTGCTGATATAAAAATAAATCCGGAATCACAGCGTTATTTCTGCTTGAGAACGTCACCGGTTTCTGAAACGATGAAATAAACTCCACTCGGTGCGGCCCTGGGTAAGTGCGGCCAAGGTTAGTGTCCGGACGGAACCATTGTCCTGAGCCGCTGTTGTCCTGCCGACCTGGTCCGCGCGCTGAACACTTCCGGCTCGTGGAAATGGCGTCGTGGTGTATTGTGCGGCTTTGGCGGTCTGCGCTGTAAGTAATGAATGTCAATTTAAAGCAGTTAAATATCAACATTTCAAACATTTGTCATTGGACGGAGCAGAAGCAGAGCTTGTTGTACCCAGGCTGAGATGTGTCTGGGTTGTTATTTTTTTCACTTTGGGATTGGCTGATTTAGTTGGAGGTTGAAACTTTATTGCTGGAACAGCACAGCAGGTCAGGCAGCATCCAGGGAACAGGAGATTCGACGTTTCGGGCACAGGCCCTTCTTCAGGGAAGAAGCCGCTCTTAGTTGGAGCCGCTCTTGGATCAGGATTGTCGCAGAATTTTTTTTGGGACAGTCCTGTGCTTCTGTTTCACTTGGAAAATAAGCGGATTTGTTCTTATAAAGCGGCTGCCAATCACTTGAGGTTCAGAATTAATCTGATGTGACTTCTTGCACGAAACTTTCTAAAAATTGTGGACCGTTATTGTTTCCTCGAGCAACTTTCTCAGGCACTCCTGGTTTTAAATGTCAACAGTGAATCTCTGAACACATCTGTGCAATGCAACTCCCTGTTTCCCCTCTAATAATTCCTTGTCCCTGTGTTTAATCTCTAGATCATTCCAATACACTTGAGAATCGTAAAGTTCCATTGCACGGAAACAGCTCCTTCGGCCCATCGTGTTCATACCATTCATCAAGCGCCTAGCTACTCGAATTTCATTTTCCAACATTGGCCTGTAGTCTTGTCTTGTATGCTATTTGTGCTTTTCATGCTTATTTAAATACTTCGTAAAATCTTGTGAGGGTTCCTACCTGAGAGAAATTGAGGACTGCAGACGCTGGAGATTAAAGTCGAGAGTGTGGTGTTGGTAAAACACAGCCGATCAGGCAGCATCTGAGGAGCAAAAGAGTTAACGTTTTGGTAAGCCTGAAGCAACAACAACTGCTCCTCGGATGCTGCCTGACCTTCTGTGCTTTTCTAGTGGCCCACTTTTTGACCCACTTCTATACCACCCTTTTAAGCAGTGAGTTACAAATAGGCCCCCACCATCTGAGTGACGTACTTTTTTCCCTCAGTAGCTTTCGGAGCACTGCTCTTTCTGATGAAGCGCCATTCAAAAGCTAGTGCCTCCAAATAAACCTATTGGACTGTAACCTGGTGTTATGTAATTTTTAACTTTGTCCACCCCAGTCCAACACCGACACCTCCAGGTCATATACTCAATTTGTACATATTGATTAGGTCCTCTCTTCAGCCTTCTCTGCTCTGAAGAACACAATCCCAAATTATATAGCCCAGGCAACATCTGATGAATCTCATCTCAAGTGTAAACCCATCCATCTTATAGTGCAATGACCAGAACTGCATGCGTGTGTAAAATCAATATTTTACACACAACCTCCCTACTCTTGTATTCAGTGCCTTAACTAATAAAAACAGGTATCCCATGTGATTTTTTTAATTGTCTTTTCTACTGTCCTGAAGCCTTCAAGGATGCATGGACATGCACATGAAGGTCCCTCTGATCTTTTTTGTTCCTAGGGTCCTAACATTCATTGTGCATTTGCTTATCTTGTTAGTCCTCCCAAAATCCATCAATTCATACTTTTCAGGATGAAATTCCATTTTCCACTGTTCTGCATATATTGTCCTGTATTCTAAAGCTTGCTGCAGTACCAATTTTTATGTCACCTGCAAACCTAACTGAATAATGTTCTACATGTGAATGTAGGAAATATAATGTGCACTAAAAGTGGCAAGGGACCAGCATCCCACCCTGCTGTATGCCACTAAGCCAACTTTGGATCCACTTTGCCAAATTTCCATGGATCCATCTTTCTTACTTGACCAGTCTCTCATTCACTATCACATCAAAAGCCTTACTGAAGACCATGTCGATAAAATCAACTGCGCTACCATCATGTACATACCTAGTCACCTCTGATGAAAAAGTTAATCAAATTTGTAAGACATGATTTCCTTTCTAATAGAGCCAGGCTGACTATCTTTGGTTAATCCTTAATTCTCCAGTGGAGAAAGTTTCAGCCCATGAGATTTTTTTCCAGCAGTTTCCCTGCCTTTGGTATAGGACTCGTTGATCTGTAGTTACCTGCTTTATCCCTATCAACCTTCTTGAATATGGGACCACATTAGCTACCCTTCTGTTCAGGGCAATTCTCATTTGGCCAGCGAGGATTTGAAAGTTGTCAGAACCGCTTTGCCTTCCATAACAGCCTGGGATATATCTCATATGGGCCCAGGGATTTATCCACTTCTAAGCCGTCGAAAACTCTTAATACCGCCTCCCTCTCAATATTAATGTATTCAAGAATATCACAGCCCCTCTTCCTGATTTCTGTACCTGCATCGCCTTTCTTTATAATGAATGAATATAATGAAGTAATCATTTAAAACCTAACCTTCATCTTCTGGCTCCACACAGGTTGCCACAATGATCTTTAATGGCCACTACTCTTTCCCAGGTTATTTTTCTTCCCCTAATATGTATATAAATCATCTTTGAACTTTTCTTTATTTTACTTTACTTTTTCTTTCATGCCCCTTCTTTGTTCTTGCAATTTCTTTTTAAGTAACTCCTTATTTTCAATACATCCTGTTGTTGGATTTCTGCTGTTTTGAGTCTTCAGAATCTGCTCTAAGCTACCATTTCTTTCCTTATCTAGTCCTATACATCCCCAGATATCTAAGATTCCCTGGACTTGTTGGTTCCAACTCTTCATATTTGTGGGAGTATATTGGCTCTGCACTCTCACTATAAACCTTTTGAATAGCTCTCACTGCTCTGATGTCTATTTTCCTACAAGTAACTTCTCCCTTTAGTCATCTCCAGCCTTACATTAAAATCGACCATCTCCAATTCAGAACCTTTATTTCTGGTCCACCTTTGCTCTCTTCCATAATTACCTTGAATCTTAACTGAGTTATGGTCACTATTACTGAAATGCTCCTCTGCTAACACTCCAACTGCTTCCTGGTTTAAAAAGCTTTCCTGGGTATATTGTAAGAATTGCACCCCCTCTGAAACTTTCACCTATGTCTATCACATTTATGATTGGGGAAGTTGAAATCCTCTGTTATTACCCTATCATTTTTACATTTTGCTAAGATTTGCATGCATATCCATCCTTCTGTCTTGCCCTGACTGTAGGGGAGTGGAGGCCTATAGTACAATCCCAGTAGTATGATTGCCCCCCCTTGTTGATTTCAAGCTCCACACTTAGAGAACATAGAACATTAAAGAACAGTGCAGGCCCTCGATGTTGCGCTGACTTATGGAACCAATCTGAAGCCAATCTATCCTACCCTATTGCATTTTCGTCCATATTTATATCCAGTGACCATTTAAATGCCCTTAAAGTTGGCGAGTCTACTACTGTTGCAGCCAGTGCATTCCACTCCCCATACTAGTCTCTGAGTAAAGAAACTAGTGGCAGCACGGTGGCACAGTGGTTAGCACTGCTGCCTCACAGCGCCAGAGACCCGAGTTCAATTCCCGCCTCAGGCGACTCTGTGTGGAGTTTGCACATTCTCCCCGTGTCTGCGTGGGTTTCCTCCGGGTGCTCCGGTTTCCTCCCACAGTCCAAAGATGTGCAGGTCAGGTGAATTGGCCATGCTAAATTGTCCGTAGTGTTAGGTAAGGGGTACATGTAGGGGTATGGGTGGGTTTCGCTTCGGCGGGTCGGTGTGGACTTGTTGGGCCGAAGGGCCTGTTTCCACACTGTAATCTAATCTAATCTAATCTAATCAAAACCACCTCTGACATCTGTCCAATATCTATCACGCTTCAATTTAAAGCTATGTTCTCTTGTGCTAGCAATCACCATCCGAGGAAAAAGACTCTCATTTTCCTATCTGACCCTCTGATTTTCTTAAATAAAACAGCTTTCAACCTTCGTCTTTCCAACAAAAATAGTCTCAAGTCCCTCAGCCTTTCCTCATAAGACCATCCCTCCATACCAAGTAACATCCTAACAAATCTCCTGTGCACCCTTTCCAACGCTTCCACATCCTTCCTATAATGCGGTGACCAGAACTGTATGCAATACTTCAAGTGCAGCCGCACCAGAGCTTTGTACAGCTACAGCATGACCTTGTGGCTCCAAAACTCAATCCTCTACCAATGAAAGCAATAAGCCTTCTTAATAACCCTATCAACCTGGGTGGCAACTTTCAGGGATCTGTGTACATGAACACCGAAATCTCTCTCTGCTTATCTACACTACCGAGAATCTTACCATTAGCCCAGGACTCTGTATTCCTGTTGCTCCTTCCAAAGTGAATCACTTCACACTTTTCCGTATTAAACTCCATTTGCCACACCTCAGCCCAGCTGTGCAACTTATCTATGTCCCTCTGTAACTTGCAACATCCTTCAGCACTATCCACAACTCCACCAACCTTCGTGTCATTCGCAAATTCAATAACCTATCCTTCTACGCCCTCATCTAGGTCATTTATAAAAATTGCAAAGAGCAGTGGCCCCAAAATAGATCCTTGCGGTACACCACTGGTAACTGAATGCTAGGATGAATATTTCCCATTAGCCACCAACCTTTGAGGAGCTTCCAAAAATAGCGTGCCTCCATATTACAATTATCAACTTTTTGATCAATATTGAGACATTCCCCTTTGCACGCCATCTCATTCTAAAGCCCACTCTCCTGCACCAACTCTTCAACCACGATTGATCTGATCTGTCTGCCTATTCTTCTTTGAGGTTCTGTCTTTCAATCTGGGACATACCTCCATAAATTCTTGTTGCAGAAACTCATTCCTCTTTCAGCCTGTCATTTATTTCTGTGTGAGCCATAGCCTCCAACTGTTTACCTTCTCTCTTCAGCAGTTCAGTCACCAGGGAGGTAGCATATCCTGCAGTGAGGTCTGCAGAAACACTTTTCTGTACAATTCACTATTGAGAACCCTACCAATATTGTTCTTCCTCTCTATCTGCTCCTCCCCTGAGCAGTGAGTTCTGATTCCACTCCCTAGATGAGCTAACACATTCACCATTTTCCATGACAGGAAAGCTGTTTTTGGGTGAGAGACACACTGGGGCTTTCCTAAGTCCCTGCCAGTTCCCTTCTGTCTGGTGGTCACCCAGTCCTTCTGTCATTGCACTTCCATAAGCTACAGGGTGACTGCATCTAAACATATCCACCTAACTCTGAGCTTCTTTGATGCACTGCAATACTTCCAGCCGATGCTCAAGCTCTGGAACCTGATGCTAAAGCTGGTCAAACCAATCACACTTTCTGCAGATGGGCTCATCCGGTCTGTTAGGAATGTCGGAAACTTCCTCCATATTGCAGGCTGTGCAGAGATGGGCTTCTTTCATTAAAAATACCCTTACCCTGAATTTAAGCCAATTACAAAATTAATTACTTTAAAGCCACAACTCTTGCTTTTCCTTAATGTAGATTGAAAGCGGAAAAAACAGTTGACCCGTTATGTACCAATCAGCTGTCCTGTAGCATATTAATTGAAAGAAATATCTGAATTTTATTACGAGCTTAACTTGTTATGGAGGTGCTTTTGCAAGCTGACTTATACGTGTAAATCTACTGCTAACATCATAACTGAACTTCGCACACAGGATTGATATGTTGTTGATTATGCATATGCTTCACCTGTTTAAGTAATCATTGCTTTAAATTTATTAGTAAGTGTTTTTATTTTCAATAGTTCTTTACAGCTAAAAGCTTCTGAAAGGTTGCTTCCTGCTGTGTATCCTGTGCACAGCACATCCAGGCGGAACAATTCTAATCGAACTTCAGTAGTTCGCTGTGGAAGACAGGTTTATGCCAGGCTATATCCTGTTCTGCTGGTTCGACCTGATGGATCCACTATCAATATCCGATACAAGGAACCTAAAAGAATTATTACAGTAAGGATGAAGGTTATTTTGTTTTTTGGGAGAGGTGGAAGGAAGCAATTTTGATCAAAACATCCAAACTAATTGATTGTTTAAGTTCTGTAATGCTTCTAAGACAAATAATATGGTGGCATATAAAAGCAGATTTGTAATTTCATAACCTTCCTGTCAACATTTTAACTCAAAAATACTTCAAGCTTTTTTGAAATGAATACTTTCTTAGGAAAAATATGAACGTTTTCTTCCATGTTCATGGGTTTTCCACATCAAAAATGAGCTCAGCAAGACAAGATGCTAACTATCTGAAATAATAATAAAGGTAGAAACTGTGGAGAGGCAGATGTTGCATGACCAACTTAATTTTCCAGCTTTTTTTTGTTCTTATTACCTTAAGTTACAAATATATTCCTGGAACTGGACATTTGAAAATAAGGGTGATGGCATGTATACATTGTTTTATCGTCTTCAGGTCTCTGTCTGAAGGCAGGTCCAAAGTTAGTGGAGGCAGTCACTCACTAATGAATGTGACTGTCGATGTGGAAATTCTGTGTCGCTGATCATGCGGACCCTTGTCTGGCTGATGAGCCCAATCCTACAGCTGCATCTCTGACCACACATTTGTGTTTCCAGTAGAAGTGTAATTAACCCCTGGCCTTGAAATCACTGGCATTCCTTTGTCTGGTTCCTTTCCTGTTCTTCCTCTTGCTAATGGATGATCTCAGAGAATTGTGCCCCTTCATACAGGTTTTCTGCAAATCTATTTCTTCTGAATGGAGATCTCTCACACATTAACATCCATGTTGCATTTCTTGAGTGTCCTCCTCTTGTTCAAGTGCCTTCCATGAGCTGGATGAAGGTGATTAGTTTTGGCAATCGGAACTCGGACTAGCCCAGCGGAATTGGTTTCAGATGATCATGGCCTTGATGTTGGTGCTATTGGTTGTTTCAAGGATGCTGATGTCAGTATGCCAGTCCTATCAGCTGATGCAGAAATTCCATCTCAAACAGCGTTGATGGTACTTAGCAAGTTCCTTAATCTTGTTTCTATGCATAGTTTTGGAGCCATGTGGAAGAGTTGAAAGATGTATAGACCTTATACACAAGAACCTTGATATCAACACATGTCACTGTCATTAATGATTCATATCTTTACGTGTTCAAAGGCAGTGCACACAGATTGGATGCAAAACTGAATTTCCATATTGATGTCAACCTTAAATGATTGGTAACTTCCCAGGAGGGGAAATAAGTAATTAAAATGGAAATGCTGGGTTAAGTGATGTATTGTATCTGCATGTTGTAGGAGTTGGTGGACCCCATTGTGTTTCACAGTGACTGGTTGTTTAAGGAAGTCTGGCTTAGAGTTTGAGCTGGAATCTGAGTTTTGAACACTGTGACATACAGGGAGAGGGAGAGTTACCTGGATGTTGTGTTTTGGGGGCAGCCACACCCCTTACATTGACTTGCAGGGGAGGAGAAGAAAAGAGTAGTTGTAATCAAGGAGAGTATAGTCAGGGAAAAGATACTGTTCTCTATGTCCAGGATTGAGGGTCCTGAAGGCTGCGTTGCCTGTCTGGCGTCCAGGTTCAGAATATCTCATCTGGGCCACAGAAAAACTTGAAGTGGGAGGGGAATGACTTCATTGTCATGGTCTATGTAGGTACCGACGACTTATGTAGAAAGAGCTCTGCTGAGAGATTGCAAGCAGTTCGTTGCTAAATTAGAAAAACAGAACCAAAAATGTAGTAATCTCTGGATTATTACCTGAGCCACGGGCAAATAGCACAAGGTCAACAAAGTTAAAGAGTGTGATTTCAAAGATTGATGTGGATGAAACAGGTTTGAATTCGTGGAATATTGGCACCAGTACTGGGAATGGAGGGATGGGATGGGCTTCACCTGAATCATGCTGAGACCAGATACCTGGCGAATCGCATGACGAGGGCTGTGGATAGGGCTTTAAACTAAATAATGTAGGGATGGGTGCAGTCGTATGAAAAATTACTGAAAAAGTTAGAGGGGAGATCTCCAGCAGAGGTTGTGAAAGTTTCCAGAACAACTAATTGGACAGAGAATAAGGAAAGGGTCAGGGACCTAACTTCAGGCACAGCAGATGAGAGAACAACTATGAAAAAGGGGACAGTCAATACAGGACTGTGGGTGTTGTACTTAAATGCGTACAGTATATGATAGAAGGTAAATTAGTTTGCCATTCAGAATGAAATTGGCAGGTATGCTGTTGTGGGTATCAGAGACCTGGCTGCAAGAGGATCAGGGCCAGGAGACACATTCTGTTGAATGGACAGGTGAATGCCCAGAAGGGTGGGTTGCCTTGTTGGTAAGAAATCAAATTAAATTGATAGCAAGAGGTGATATCGAGTCGGAAGACATGGAATGGTTAGAGTTGAGGAACCCCAAAGGTAAAAAGACACCGATAGAAGTTGGAAGGCTGACCAACAGTAGTCGGGAAGAAAATAAATCGCGCGATAGGAAAGGCATGTAATAAAGACTCTATTGCAGTAATCTAGGGGACTTCAATATGCAGGTAGAACAAGGTAATCATGTTGGTAACGGATCTCACAAAAAGGAACATGTGAAATGTCTATGTTATGGTTCTTTGGAGCAATTGGTGGTAGATCACACTAGAAAACAGGCAATTTTGATTTGGTGATGTATAATAAGGCAGTGCTGTGTTCACTGCTTTTCATCATTTATATAAATAATTTGGATTTGAACGTAGGAGGAATGGTTAGTAAGTTTGCAGATGACCCCAAAATTGGAAGTGGAATGGCCAGCGAAGAGGATTACCTCAGATTACAATAGAGTCTTGATCAAATGGGCCAAGGAGTGACAGATAGAGTTTAATTTAGATAAATGTAGGATGTGTATTTTGCAAAGGCAAAATAGGGCAGAACTTATACACTTAATAGTACAATCCTGGGAAGTGTTGCTGAACAAAGAGACCTTTGAGTGCAAGTTCATAGTTCCTTGGAAGTGAAGTCGCGGGTAGATAGGATACTGAAGAAAGCGTTTGGTATGCTTTCCTTTATTGGTCAGAGCATTGAGTACAGGAGTTGCAGCTGTACAGGACATTGGTTAGGCCACTTTTGGAATATAGTGTGCAATTCTGGTCTCCCTCTTTTCGAAATGATGTTGTGAAACTTGAAGGTTCAGAAAAAATTTACAAGGGTGTTGCTAGTGTTGGAGGGTTTGAGCTATAGGGAGAGGCTGAATAGACTGGGGCTATTTTCCATGGAGCGATGGATGTTGAGGGGTGACCTTACGGAGGTTTATAAAATCATGAGGAGCATGGACAGGGTGACTAGACAAGTCTTTTCCCTGGGGTGGGAGAGTCCACAACAAGAGGGCATAAGTTTCAGGTGAGAAGGGAAAGATTTAGAAGGGAAACTTTTTCACGAAAAAGGTGGTGCATGTACGGACTGAGCTGCCAGGGTAAGTGGTGGAGGCCGGTACGATTACAACACTTAAAAGGTAACTGGATGGGTATATGAATAGGAAGGGTACAAAGGGAAAGCAGTCAAATGGTGGCAAATTGGATTGGACTTATTGGTTGGCATGAACACGTGGATCAAAGAGTCTGTTTTCATGCTGTGTGGCTCTATGACTCTGTTTGATTAGGGAGCTTAAGGTGAAGGGAAGTGACCATAATATGATCGAAATCACCCTGCAGTTTGAAAGGGAGAAGTTTGAATCAGATGTAATGGTATTACAATTAAGTAAAGGTAACTATAAAGAAATGAAGAAGGTGCTGACCAAAGTTGATTGGAAGGGGAATCTACAGTGGAGTGCAATGGCAGGAGTTTCCAGGGGTAATTCAAGAGGCACAGCAGAAATTTATCCAGGGGAGGAAGTGGAGGACAAGACAACCATGGCTGACAAGGGAAGGTCAGGGACAGCATAAAAGCAAAATAAAAAGTGTCCAATATGGTGAAGGTTCATGGGAAGCCAGAGAATTGGGAAACCTTTAAAAACCAGCAGGGGTAATTAAAAAATCAGTAATGGGGGAGAAGATGAAATATGAGGATAAGTTGGCGAGCAATAGTAAGTAAGATTACAAGTGTTTATTTTTTAGATATTTAAAAGGTTAAAAAAAAAGATAAGAGTTGGACAATAGGCCGCTGGAAAACGAGGCTGGAGAAGTTGTATTGGACAACAAAGAAATGGTGGAGGAACTGAATAGATACTTTGCATTACTTTTCACAGTGGAGGACACCAGCATACCGAAACTTCAGGAGAGTCAGAGGGCAGAGGTAACTGTTGTGGTCATCACTAAGAAGAAGGTGCTGGGGAAACTGAAAGGTATGAAGGTGGATAAATCATCTGGACTAGATGGACTACATAACAAATTTTTGAACAAGGTAGCGGAGGAGATTGTAGAGGCATTAGTGGTGATCTTTCAGGAATCACTGGAGTCAGGGAAGGTTCCACCAGACTGGAAAATGGCTCATGTAACACCCTTGTTTTCAAAGGGAGGGAGACAGAAGATAGGAAACCATAGACTGGTTAGCCTGACCTCTGTTGTTGGTAAGATTTTACAGTCTGTTATCGAGATGAGACTGCAAAGTACTTGAAAGTGCATGGTAAAACAGGGCTTCATTAAAGTTGGGGTGAGGGTGGGAGTTCGGGGTCATGCCTGACCAAGCTGTTAGAATTCTTTGGAGGTAACAAACAAGTTAAACAAAGGAGAGCTAGTGAACATGAACTACTTGGATTACCAGAAGCCCTTTGACAAGGTGTTGCACAGGAGGCTGCTAAATAAGTGAAGTGCCCATGGTGTTAGGGGCAAGGTACTGGCTAGAGCATTGGTTGACTGACAAGGCATAGAGTAGAGATAAAGGGGTCTTTTTTAGGGTGGGAGCTGGTGACTACTGGAATTCAGCAAGTTACTGCTAAGTTACTGTACTCAATCTAAACACACCTATTGCTTCATTCATTCAATTTCATTTAACTATATTTTGATTAAACCAGCAAATTTTAGATTCATACCTACACAGTCTTAGTTTTGACATTTTTAATTGACTTAGCATTAACAGCTTTTGAGGAAACAATTCAGCAGCGGTGTTCATTTTGCTTGAAGATGCTTATTGATTCCACCTTGAATGGCCTGTGCTTTAATTTCAAGTTTATGTTTCTTTGTTCTGGATTTCCCCACTCATTAAATTACCTTAATACATATTTCATCTTCTATCATTAAAGCTTTCTTCAAGGTAAATGTGAAATCAGATATAAATAATTGTGTCATTGAAAATAAAGCTTCTTGCTCTTCCTACAGTAATCATTCATCATCATTTCAAAATCGTACAAGCTTTTCATATTCTATCTCTAAAACCAAAACATGTTTTGATCACTTGTAGTATGTGCTGAGGCAGATTGCCTGTTTTTCTATTATGAGCTGATGCATTTCATCAGTATATCCATATTGTTTGAAAACCATTTCTTGAATATAATTAACTGATTTGTTACAGATGCCAGTCGATGTTTCCCTTCTGCCAGAAGCTGAACGGAAAGCAAGAATGCGCAAACGTGATCCCAAGAGAACCAGGATGAAAGAGGAGCAATTTGAAGATGAATTTAAAATTGACGATTATAGCAAATTCTGGAAGAAAAAGTGACCTTCAGGATTTTGAATTCAGAAATGCAGAACTGTCACCAGACTGCTTGACTGGCGCTGACATCAGTGAAACCTTGACTGATGTACACTGCACATATTACTATTGCGTTTTCACTGATGAATAGTAGTCTTATTTGTATGTTTGTATCCACTTGTGTTCTTGACTCAAAATGTCACCAGGACTAAATCCTGTTTTTATTTCTTTCTTTCTCTAGGAGAAAATATTTTCCTGTTAACTAGACTTCCCCCATCATCACCATACACAACTATTCTGTACTTGCAGTGTCTGGCTGCACTTAACCAATATATCTATATATTTTGAGAACATTTAGCCACATTTTGAGTTTTATGTTAGACGTTTATTATCTTATTCATGGAATATTTATTCTGGCAGATTACAAGTACTTCCATTCAATGATAATTATCCTAGGAATGGAATGATATTTGCAACAATCTGAAATGAACAAGTAGTTGGGGTTGTACTAAACATAAAATCCTTACATTCTGAAATTGGATCTGTCATTTGAATGTAAAATCCATGGCTACAATGTTCATTCCAGGACAGAATACTTCTGAGTTGATTTACCTTCATATTTTAGGTCGTGCTGCATTTAAAATACTGACTGATGATTTAAACTGTAGCAAAAAGTGGATTAGTAACAGTTTGAATTACTAATGTGTGCTCTAACTCATTCAAGAGATGCATTATGCATTGATAGTTCTGATATAACAGAACAGTTCCATTTTTGTATGATCTCGTCATAAGAAAATAGCCACGCCATGTAAACTAATGGGGCAGGAATCATGTTGTAGCCAATAAAGATAAGGAAAGTTCGCGTTCTAAAAATAACGGTCGAAATTCTTCAATTGCGTTAAAGCCTATTTGCATTTAAGAAGCTAGCATTATAGTGTTTTGACTGTGTATTCTGGATCAGATGCTGAAGTTAAGACCTAACCACCCATTTAACTCCAGTGATCTGAGCACACAGATTTTCAATCGGGCTAACCTAGGAAATATGGCTTATCTCTATAAAAGGCTAAAAAAAATGTTGTCCTTCTTGGGCCTAGACAAAGTCTAAAGCTTTACCTGTTTCTTTTATCATGAGAAGCCACAGGATGAAACAGTATCCAATTCTACTGCTTCAACTTTTGAAAGGAATGGAGTTTAGACGTAGGGTTAGAAAAAGCACCCAGAAGTTAGCTTTTCTGGGAACCTTGTTTTTGCTGCAATAGGTAATTTTATGACCTACGTATTGTTCTGCTATAGCATGAATTTGCTACAACACGATTGACAAATTGGGGACACTGTTTCTAAAGGACAAAGTTTTAAAATGTGTGGCTATAACATGATTACAAAGTGCAATTTCTCTATAACACAGGGTTACACAACAACGCAACCATCACGCTATAGAAGTACCTAAAACTGGCTTAGAGTTAAAGTCACGACTCATATGTCAGAGATCAAGATCAAGATCCAAACGGACCCCACCACCAAGGATATATTTCCCTCCCCTCCTCTATCAGCTTTCCGTAGAGACCACTCCCTCCGCGACTCCCTTGTCAGATCCATACCCCCCACCAACCCAACCTCCACTCCCGGCACCTTCCCTTGCAACCGCAGGAGGTGCAACACTTGCGCCCACACCTCCCCCCTCACTTCTCTCCAAGCCCCCAAAGGAAACTTCCATATCCGCCACAGATTCACCTGCACCTCCACCCACATCATCTACTGCAGCCGGTGTGGCCTCCTCTATATTGGGGAGACAGGCCGCCTACTTGCGGAGCGATTCAGACAGCACCTCTGGGCCACCCGGACGAACCAACCCAACCACCCTGTAACACAGCATTTCAACTCCCCCTCCCACTCCACCGAGGATATGCAGGTCATTGGACTCATCCACCGCCAAACCACAACAACCCGACGGTCGGAGGAGGAGCATCTTATCTTCCGACTGGGAACCCTCCAACCACAGGGGATGAACATGGACTTCACCAGTTTCTTCATCCCCCCTCCCCCCACCTTGTCTCAGCCGAATCCCTCCAGCCCAGCACCGCCTTCCTGACCTGCAGTCTTCTTCTTGACCTCTCCGCCTCCACCCTACTCCGACCTATCACCCTCACCTTGACCTCTTTCCACCTATCACATTTCCAACGCCCCTCCTCCAAGTCCCTCCTCCCTACCTTTTATCTTCTCCTGCTGAACACTCTCTGCTCATTCCTGAAGAAGGGCATGTGCCCGAAACGTCGAATCTTCTGTTCCCTAGATGCTGCCTGACCTGCTGTGCTGTTCCAGCAATAAAGTTTCAGTAGAGATCAGGATCAGAATTGATTTAATTTGTGAAACAATAGAGGCACCATTACATGTTTGGATTTATGTCATCCACCGATTAGGTTTATAGAACATAGAACAATACAGCACAGAATGGAATAATTTTGTCTGGAAGTTACAAATATACGATAAATGAGAATAATTATAATGGGAGACTTCACTCATCCTTTGACTCAGATTATAATAATGTAAAGGGCAGAGGTGGGGAAGAGTTTCTGGAAGTGTGTTCAAGAGAGATTTCTGGATCAGAATATTTCTGGTCTAATGGTGAAAGAGACGTTCAGTCTAGCTGTAGCGAATGAGGTCACATGAATCAAATGTTAGTGGAGGCACAGTAGGAAGCACATTTGTGAGCTAGTGCTCAAAGTATCATGTTGCTGTGGAACAGGACAAGGTGCAATGCAGAATGACAAAAATTAATTGATGGAAGATTATTTTCAATAAGATCAGAAAAAAACCTAGCCGAGGTGAATTAGATTCTAAGATTGGTAACAGAATAATGGACTCTTTTGAAATGGGAGCTAGTTTAACGGTCAAGGTACATCATGACAAGGGAGAGCAGGCAGATAAGCAAAACCAGAACTTCCGAGATAACAAATGAGAGAGGTAGTACAATGAAGCAGAAAAATTATCGAAGACATGTCAGCTTGATAATACAAGTGAGAGCCAGGCTGAATATAGAAGATGAAATGAGAAAAGCGGAGAGGATCAGACGGACTGATAATGAAGGAAATCCCAAAGTCCTCAAAATCCATTTATGTAATAAAAGGCAGTAAACGGCCTTAAAATCAGTCTGCAGTGGTGAGTAGAGTGGGTTCTTTTTTGATTATATGTTTTATTGAGCTACAGCTCTTGATTAAACTTAAAATATAAGCCATAACTATTTATTTAAGCTGGGGCAGTGTTTGTAGAGGAATAAGACAGTGCTATTTTCTGGGTCTGTAGATTGAAAGAAGCAAAAATGGCCCTTAGTAGAATGATATGTGTATATTGTCGGATGTGGGGGTTTAGGGAGAGTTTACGGGTTACTGAGGATTATATCTGCAATAAATGCCGTTGGTTGCGAATCCTATCAGTTCGGTTGGATAGGCAATCAGGAATTTACAAGAGCAAGGGGATGTGATGGATGGCAGTTACAGGAAGGGGGGAAGAAATCTCAGATACAGTCACGTAGGTGGGTTAACTCCAGGAAGGGTAAGAGAGGTGGGCAGGTAGTGCAGGAGTCTTCTGTGGCTATCCCCATTTTAAACAAGTATGCTGTTTTGGAAAATGTAGGGGGTGATGGATTCAGGGGTATGTAGCACGAACAGCCAAGTTTTTGGTATTGAGACTGGCTCGAATGTAATGAGGTACGTCAGGTTCCAAGCGCTCGATTGTCTTAGGTGACTCTAGTCTGAGGTACAGACAGATGTTTTTGTGGCCAGCAGCGAAAAATCAGTGTGGTGTGTTGCTTCCCTGGTGCTAGGATCAAGGATGTCTCCGAGAGGGTGCAGAATGTTCTCAAGGGGGAAAGGGACCAACATGAGATCATTGTACACATTGGAACCAATGACATAAGAAGAGAAAAAGTTGAGATTCTGAAGAGAGATTACAGAGAGGCAGGAAATTAAAAAGGTGATTCTCGAGAGTAGTAATATCTGGATTACTCACGGTGCTACGAGCTAGTGAGGGCAGGAATAGGAGGATAGAGCAGATGAATGCATGGCTGAGAAGCTGGTGTATGGGAGAACGATTCACGTTTTTGGATCATTGCAATCTCTTTTGGGGTAGAAGTGACTTGTACAAGAAGGACAGATTGCACCTAAATTGGAAGGGGACTAATATACTGGTAGGGACATTTGCTAGAGCTGTTCAGGATGATTTAAACTAGTTAGTGGGGGCAGGCGGCGGGGTGGGGGGGACCTAGGGAACTGAGAAATAAGAAAGGGATGATCACCTTATTGGGATTATATTATAGACCCCCTAACAGTCAGTGGTAAATTGAGAAACAAATTTGTAAGGAGATATCAGTTATCTGTAAGAATAATAAGGTGGTTATGGTAGGGGATTTTAACTTTCCAAACATAGACTGGGACTGCCATAGTGTTAAGGATTTAGATGGAGAGGAATTTGTTAAGTGTGTACAAGAAAAAGTTCCGATTCAGTATGTGGATGTACCCACTAGAGAAGGTGCAAAACTTGACCTACTCTTGGGAAATAAGGCAGGGCAGGTGACTGAGGTGTCAGTGGGGAGCACTTTCGGGCAAGTGACCATAATTCTATTTGTTTTAAAATAGTGATGGAAAAGGATAGACCAGACCTAAAAGTTGAAGTTCTAAATTGGAGAAAGGCCAATTTTGACGGTACTAGGCAAAAACTTCCAAAAGCTGATTGGAGGCAGATGTTCGCAGGTAAAGGGACGGCTGGAAAATGGGAAGCCTTCAGAAATGAGATAACAAGAATCCAGAGAAAGTATATTCCTGTTAGGGTGAAAGGAAAGGCTGGTAGGTATAGGGAATGCTGGATGACTAAATAAATTGAGGGTTTGGTTCGGAAAAAGAAGGAAGCATATGTCAGGAATACACTGGATAAATCAAGTGAATCCTTCAAAGAGTATAAAGGCAGTTGGAGTATATTTAAGAGGGAAATCAGGAGGGCAATAAGGGGACATGAGGTAGCTTTGGCAAATAGAGTTAAGGTGAATTCAAAGGGTTTTTATAAATACATTAAGGACAAAAGAGTAACTAGGGGGAAAATAGGGCCCCTTAAAGATCAGCAATGCGGCCTTTGTGTGGAGATGGGGGAGATATTAAATGAGTATTTTGCATCAGTATTTACTGTGGAAAAGGATATGGAAGATATAGAATGTAGGGAAATAGATGGTGACATCTTGAAAAATGTCCATATTACAGAGGATGAAGTGCTGGATGTCTTGGAATGCAAAAAAGTGGATAAATTCCCAGGACCTGATCAGATGTATCCTGGCACTCTGTGGGAAGCTAGGGAAGTGATTGCTCGGCCTCTTACTGAGATATTTATATCATCAATAGTCACAGGTGAGGTGCCAGAAGACTGGAGGTTGGTTAGTGTGGTGCCACTGTTTAAGAAATGTGTGAAGGACAAGCCAGGGAACTATAGACTAGTGAGCCTGACATCGGTGGTGGGCAAGTTTTTGGAGGGAATCCTGAGGGATAGGATGTACATGTATTTGAAAAGGCAAGTACTAATTAGGGATAGTCAACATGGCTTTATGCATGGGAAATCATGTCTCACAAACTTGATTGGAGTTTTTTGAAGAAGTAACAAAGAGGATTGATAAGGGCAGAGTGATCTGCATGTGATCTATATGGACTTCAGTAAGGCAGTCGACAAGGTTCCCCATGGGAGACTGGTGAGCAAGGTTAGATCTCATGGAATACAGGAAGAACTCGCCATTTGGATACAGAACTGGCTCAAAGGTAGAAAGTAGAGGCTGGTGGTGGAGGGTTGTTTTTCAGACTGGAGGCCTGTGACCAGTGGAGTGCCACAAGGATCGGTGCTGGGTCCACTACTTTTCATCATTTATAAAAATGATTTGGAGGTGAACGTAAGAGATACAGTTAGTAAGTTTGCTGATGACACTAAAATTGGAGGTGAAGTGGATAGAGACGAACGTTACCTCGGATTACAATGGGATTTTGATCAGATGCGCCAATAGACTGAGAAGTGGCAGATGGAGTTTAATTCAGATAAATGTGAGATGCTGCATTTTGGGAAAGTAAATCTTAGCAGAACTTAGACACTTAATGGTAGGGTTCTAGGGAGTGTTGCTGAACAAAGAGACCTTGGAGTGCAGGATCATAGCTCCTTGAAAGTGGAGTCGCAGGTAGATAGGATAGTGAAGAAGGCGTTTGGTATGCTTTCCTTTATTGGTCAAGTATTGAGTACAGGAGTTGGGAGGTCATGTTGCGGCTGTACAGGACATTGTTTCGGCCACTGTTGGAATATTTTGTGCAGTTCCTGGTCTCTTTCCTATCGGAAAGATAATGTGAAACTTGAATGGGTTCAGAAAAGATTTACAAGCATGTTGCCAGGGTTGGAGGATTTGAGCTATAGGGAGAGGTTGAATAGGGTTGGGCTGTTTTCCCTTGAGCATCGGAGGCTGAGGGGTGACCTTATAGAGGTTTATAAAATCATGAGGGGCATGGGATAGGATATATAGATAAAGTCTTTTCCCTGGGGTGGGGGAGTCCAGAACCAGAGGGCATAGGTTTAGGATGAGAGGGGAAAGTTATAAAAGAGACCTAAGTGCCAACTTTTTCACTCAAAGGGTGGTACGTGTATGGAATGAACTGCCAGAGGAAGTGGTGGAAGCTAGTACAATTGCAACATTTAAAAAGCATCTTGTTGGGTATACGAATAGGATGGGTTTGGAGGGATATGGGTCAGGTGCTGGCAGGTGGGCCAGGATTGGATTGGGTTATCTGGTAGGAATGAACGAGTTGGACTGAAGGGTCTGTTTCCATGCTGTACATCTCTATGACTCTCTGTGCAACGTTAGATACCCAGCCTGTAGTACCTCAACATTGGCATTGTATTCACTAACACAAAAACAGAAATTGCTGAACAAATTCAGCAGGTCTGGTAGCATCTGTGAGGAGAAAGTGAGGTCTGCAGATGCTGGAGATCAAAGTTGAAACTTTATTGCTGGAACAGCACAGCAGGTCAGGCAGCATCCAGGGAACAGGAGATTCGACGTTTCGGGCACAGGCCCTTCTTCAGGAATGAGCAGAGTGTTCAGCAGGAGAAGATAAAAGGTAGGGAGGAGGGACTTGGAGGAGGGGAGTTGGAAATGTCTTCTTCTTGACCTCTCCGCCTCCATCCTACTCCCACCTATCACCCTCACCTTGACCTCTTTCCACCTATCACATTTCCAACGCCCCTCCTCCAAGTCCCTCCTCCCTACCTTTTATCTTCTCCTGCTGAACACTCTCTGCTCATTCCTGAAGAAGGGCCTGTGCCCGAAACGTCGAATCTCCTGTTCCCTGGATGCTGCCTGACCTGCTGTGCTGTTCCAGCAATAAAGTTTCAACTTTGATATCCAAATGAATCCAACAAGAACTGGACCAAGCATATGTGGTACTCATAATCTTCTTCATCCTAAGTATACGCATGATTTTACTACAACTGCTAAGTATTTCATCAGTAATATTTTCAGCAACATAACACAAAACATCGCAGATAAGAAAAACTGCAGCATATTAACATGCCAAATTTCCCCTAAAGTAAATGCATTAAAATTCCATCAAATTTGACAATATTGTTATGTATTTGGCTTTAAGGGGTTAACACGTAGGGGGTTCCATACAACAGCCAAGCAGGGTGAGATCAATAGTTGTGATGTTGAGAAGATATGCTCTTCTTCATTAGGGTAAATAAAACCACAGAAAGTAGACAAAATCAAACACAAAATATTGCTGAGGAAAGGAGTGAACAAAGACAGAAATGGGAACTATTTAAATGTAAATCTATGATTCGCTCCAGTAATAATATCTAACAATATTCAATATCTAGGATCATACCAAAAGAGTACTTTGAAGTATTAAAGGGATTTTCTGCTATCTAGTGATCTCTGAGGCATGAAGTTTCCCTTTCTTGATATGTGCAAGATCAAGACAAACACTAGGCATACAGTAACAGTGATATCACCGCAGGGAGTTGGCAGCCAATTACACTGAAGTATTCTCAAACAGCAAATCAGAAAGTAAAATGCAGTAAAATCTTCTACTCAATTAAAATTTCCACAGAGTAAATACAAATCATCAGTGATACACATGGGATTAAAGTAGCTGAAATATCATAACTTTTTTTTAAATTTGAAAAAAACATTATTGCCATAATAATGGCAAAAAAGCATCCCAGTGATATAACATTAGATTTCTATGAGTAACTATTGAGTTATTAAAATTAAATTGCATTTATATAGTAACTGTTATGGCCACAGAAAGATCCAAAATGCTTTACAGCCAATAAAGTACTTTGGAAGTACAGTCAGTGTTGACACATAGCAGGCAATTTACATGTAGCAAGCTCCCACAAAAAGAAATGCTGTACTAATTATTGAAAAAATATTGACTATGACACCTGGAACAACTTTCTCATCAGTGGTGAGGTTCTGGAACCCACGAGTTCAAAGGGTAATACAGGCCTGCTGAACACTCTCTGCTCATTCCTGAAGAAGGGCCTGTACCCGAAACGTCGAATCTCCTGTTCCCTGGATGCTGCCTGACCTGCTGTGCTGTTCCAGCAATAAAGTTTCAACTAGCATCTGTGAGGAGAAAGCAGGCCAGAACTGATAGCTACTCAGCAAACACGATACTTATACTGAAGATGTGGCTGGGGGAGAGGTGAGTGAATAAGTGGAGATGAAGCTGGGAAGAGAGGGAGATTGAAAGGGGTAGGTAAACAAAGAGATTATGGATAGCAGGACAGGACTGAAGAGAAGCTGAGTAAGTGATAATGAGAGCTGACAAGGCAGAGAATGATTTGGCTGTGCTGAAAGCAACTCATTTTCCCAAGTGGAAAATGAGATCCTGTCCTTTGAATTTGCATTGAGCCTCGCTGGAACCCTGCAGCAGATCTACGACTAGAATGTTGCTGTAGAATACAATGATGTGTTGAAGTAGCAGGCAACTGGAAGCTTGGGGTCATTTTTACTGGCAGGATGTAGGTATTCCACAGAGTATTCATCTAGTCTGCACTTTGTCTTCCCAATGTACAGGAGATCACATTGAGAGCAGTGAATACAGTACACTAGATTGAATTAATGCAGGCAAATCGCTACTTCACCTGGAAGGTGTGTCTGGGACACTGGATAGTGAGGAGAGAGAAAGTAAGCAAGCAGGAGTTAGTCCTTCTGTGGTTGCAGGGCCAGATATCACAGGGCTGTGAGAGCATGTTGGAGGTGGAGGAGGAGTGGATCAGCGTGTCCTGGAGGGAACAGTCCTTGTGGAAGGCTGACAAGGGAGGGAGGGGAGGTGTGGGGGATAAGAGTCTGGTGCCTTTTTCTCCTTTAACTCCTCTCACTTTCTTCAGATTAAAGAACAACACCTAATTTTCCTCTTTGTCTCTAGGATTCAACATTGAGTTCAACGTTTTTACCCGTCTTGGTCCTGTCGTGAAATGGGTTGTTTCCAGCACAGCAATGCCATTCTCTACCTTGTCAGCTCTCATTATCACTTGTTCAGCTTCTCTTCTGTCCTGGCCTGCTGTCCTTGAAGGGCTTTTGACCAAAACGTCGATTTTCCTGCTCCTCGGATGCTGCCTGACCTGCTGTGCTTTTCCAGCACCACTCTAATCTAGACTCTGGTTTCCAGCATCTACAGTCCTTGTTTTTACCTAGTTTATCCTCTGGTTTGCCTACCCCTTTTATATCTCTCTTCCTCTGGGTTCCATCTCCACATATCTGCTCACCTCTCCCCCTACCACAACCACACCTCCCCCTACCCCTCACAACTTCACTGTCAGCAGAAATACCACATTTTTGTGGCTGCTATCAGTTTTGATGCCGTCACCAGGCTCAAAACATGAACTCTGCTTTCTCCACCCAGAAGCTATGAGACTTACTGAGTTTCACTAGCAAGTTCTGTTTTTTGTTTCAGATCTCTAGCATCCACAGTTCTTTGTTTTATTGTTGTAATCACTAGTTGTTTGATTCAAGTGAAAGCTGCTTTTTGTTCTGTGCTCCAATAGCACTGAACACCCCTTGCAGTGAGCTTCAATAGGGCTTCTCACACTGATGACAAATTCGACAAGACTATTGCTGGATAGCTTACAGAGCCAACAAATCATTGCATTGCATTCATATTTGTTAATTCCTGTTTCTCTGTTACCACAGGGCTGTGGTAATAGTTTTTTTCAGGGCAAAGTGTTTTTGTTGTTAGTTTGTGACCTTTCTACTGGACTTCAAGCATTTCAATTGCATCTTTTTCTTATTCAGCTTCAGATTCAAAAGACATGCTCTCTCCAGCATGACAATAGATTCTTATTGTGGTCTGCAGTGGCTGCTTCCATTATATCTTCACACCCATAGACCCAACAGATCATCCATGATCACTTCCACTTTGGGAAGATCATTAACTGTATCATGTTGTATACGCTGATACTGTTCTGGAGCTGTTGAAAAGCAAATGACTTCCAAATGGTATCCAAAATATAGTCAGGAAATGCTGCTTCAAAAAGTTTCAATTTGGCAGTATCCATCCTTCACATCTGGGGCAGTAAAAACCTTTACATTGAGGTTGTTGCCACAAAACTTCTTGAATAACTGATGTGGTGTAGTGAGACCCCTTCAAGTCTTTACTAAAATTCTTTGGATCTATGCATATTCACAGTTTGCCAGGTTTCTCTCACTGCTACTATGTTGCAAATCTAGCCTGAATAAGCTGTACATTCTGGGCTAGAGGGCAGATGAAACTCTCCCTGTCAGCTGCTAAGTTGGCTCCACATTTTGATCTACTTCATGGCCATATTAAACAGGAAAACATCTAAGATTCATTAAGGCATCTTTGTATTAAGGATCTGTTCAGCAGCTCAATGAAGCAGTGCTTGGTAAAACCTATGCAAATTTCTCTGGGCACACGTAGAATCCAAGACTTGGATTGTTTCATGTCAGGTAAGTGGATTTTACTTAATGTCTACTGCCTGGAATTGCATATCTTTTTCTTCACATTGCATTGGTTTCTCACCTTTTTCCTCTTGTTCTATTACATTGCCTCAACGTTATTGTTGATGGCCTCATTTTTGGGTCACCATCTTCAATCACTTAACATATGTCTGCAAAGTTCATTATTTTACACATAGCATGGTGTCTATCTCATATTTCACTCCCACCTGATGCTGTCTTTCTGCAGTATCATTCTAATTGGCACAAACTACTTATTGCCTTTTAACCTGACGGTGTCTGTCTGTTCCAGAGTATAGAATGATTCATTATTCATTTGACATGTTTATCAGCTTGCTTTCCTTCTCTCCAGCTAAGCAAAGTGAGTGCAAAGTGAGTCAGCTTCTTGCAGTCAAAGCCTTGCATTTTCCATGCTGGGCATGCTTTCTTTCCCATCTGTGGTGTCCTCCACAATAGTTACATCCTAAGATTCACTAGGTTGATCCAGGGATTTGACTAAGTGTCTTATGAGAAGTTCAGTATGTTAAGCCTGTACTGTGAGATATTAAGTTTTAAGTTATCTTTACTAACTCACTCAGCAGCTCACTATATTCATTAACACCAGGTTCCAGTTCATTTATTCATAACCCTTTACTTACCCGTTATTTACGGTAACACGGTTTCATTCATTCATTCATAAAACTGCTGTTTTGTGGTATGTTTTACTATCATAGGATAGTAGTAAATTTTAAACAAACCCATTACTGCATTTTAACACCCTATAAGCCCTTGCGACAAGCAGTGTTTACCTCTGAATACATCTAGTATACAGCAGAACAATACCATTCCCACCATCATGTCTCCACAAAACATTATAATATTAATCAGTTCTTAACAACCATCTCCTGGACCTGAATAGATTACAGAACATCAAAGAGTTTCCCCACTTAGTATGTCCGTGTTAAATACCTTTTAACTGAGCTATTATCCCTTTAAGAAACTAACTGACAAATTAGAGCTTACATGAAATTGCATGAATGAATGAACCTCACCCTGGCAAATAGTAAATAAATCCCACAACCCAGCTGCGGGAATCAGTTTTATTAAGTGCAGGTACAGTCTAATTATTTAAAGTATATAGGCCTAGTATTTTTACCAACATTTACTAACTTAAAACACCTCTTAATTATGCAGCAGATTGGACTCTTAATCCCATCAGAAGTAGCAGCTAAGTAGTAGCACTTAGCACAGAGTCACAGAATCATAGAGATGTACAGCACAGAAACAGGCCCTTCAGTCCAACTCGTCCATGCCGGCCAGATATCCCAACCCAATCTCGTCCTATCTGCCAGCACCCGGTCCATATCCCTCCAAACCCTTCCTATTAATATACCCATCCAGATGCCTTTTAAATGGTGCAATTGTACCAGCCTCCACCGCTTCCTCTGGCAGCTCATTCCATATGCGTAGGACTCTCTGCGTAAAAAGGTTGCCCCTTAGGTCTCTTCTATATCCTTCCCCTCTCACCCTAAACCTATGCCCTCTAGTTCTGGACTCCCCCACCCCAGGGAAAAGACTGTCTGTTTATCATAGTCATGCCTTTCATGTTTTTATAAACCTCACTCAGCTCAACCTTTAGCCTCCAATGCTCCAGGGAAAACAGCCCCAGTCTATTCAGCCTCTCCCGATAGTTCAAATCCTCCAACCCTGGCAACATCCTTGTAAATCTTTTCTGAACCCTTTCAGGTTTCACAACATCCTTCCCAAAGGAAGGAGACCAGGATTGCATGCAATATTCCAACAGTGGCCTAACCAATGTCCTGTACAGCTGCAACATGACCTCCCGACTCCTACACTCAGTAAAGTGGAAAGTAAAGGAAAGCACACAAAATGCCTTCTTCACTATCCTATCTACCTGCGACTTTACTTTCAAGGAGCTATGAACCTTCACTCAAAGGTCTGTTTGTTCAGCAACACTCCCTAGGACTTTACCATTAAGTGTATAAGTCCTGCTAAGATTTGCTTTCCCAAAATGCAGCACCTCACTTTTATCTGAGTTAAACTCCATCTGCCACTTCTTGGCCCACCTGGTCAAGATCCTGTTGTAATCTGAGGTAACCTTCTTCGCTGTCCTTCAACATATTGTCCAGCTATCACCATTGTTAACAACTAACCCGAGAAACAACTTTTTAAAAAAAAGGTTTTGTGATTTACACATGAAAGAAGTGAAACTATCACTGTATTCTAACAGATGAAAGGCTTAACAGACAATCAATTTTTTAATGTATAATTTCAGTTACATCACACTGTAAATTTTTGCTATAAATTCTGTGCGTTAGGATTGAGCCCTCCACTACCACCTGATGAAGGAGCGTCGCTCCGAAAGCTAGTGTGCTTCCAATTAAACCTGTTGGACTATAACCTGGTGTTGTGTGATTTTTAAACCTGTCAATTTTGTATGTTTCAATAAGGTTGTTTCTCATTTCTCTGAACTCCAATGAGTACAGTACTCCAATGGGGTCGTGGTCAAATAATGACCAGAATCAGTGAGTGGTGAAAATAGCCTATTTTATTCAGTAGCACAGCACAAGTTTGAGGCAGCAATAGAATCATGAAATACAGTGCTTACAAGAGCCCCTTTATACACGGTACTTATATATATTAAAATTCCATTACTATGGTGTTACATTGTTTTATCTATAGTACATAAACGTTTGAAGGGCTTCTGTCCTGAGAGACAGGAAATGGGTTAAAACAAGACAGAAGGTGGTGACGGAAGGTTGTTTTTCAGACTGGAGGCCTGTGACCAGTGGAGTGCCACAAGGATCGGTGCTGGGTCCACTTTTGGTTTCATCATTTATATAAATGATTTGGATGTGAGCTTAAGAGGTAAACACACTCTACGCATGAAGATTAACATCTATCATTCTGAACAGAAAAATTCCAAAAGGGCATAAGCAATCGTTTTTTTGGTGATCCTGAATTTTTGGTGTTGCCAAGCTGCACAAAGTTTATTACTGGCGGAAAGAAAATGAATGATCACATCTTGCCAGGTAATTGCACTACATTACTTCAATAATATGTTAATAATTAATAATGTCCAAAGTTCAGTTTTAAAGAATCGCAACTTACAAAATGCATTAATAATAGCAATTAAAGTTTCAAGAATCTTTGAAATACAAACAGAAAATGTTGCAAATATTCTGCATATTATGGCAATATCTGTGGACAGAAACAGTAGTTTCAGATCATGACCTTTAATCAGAACTGGAAAAAATTAGAGATGAAATAGGTTTTGAACTGGGGTGTTTAGGGCAAGGAGAAAAGGAAGATTTAAGAATGAAAGTCAAGAGAAAAACATAGTCTTCCTCAGGCCAAACATAATAATGATGGAGCAAGAGAAAAAAAAGAAACAAAAGATGCAGGTGTGCTGCTGACTGAAAGAAAAATAGCAGAACAAAACAATAAAATGGAGCAGAGATTATCTTTGGAAATTACTGAACTCACTGATGTGCCTGGAAGGCTGTAAAGTGCCTAAGCAAAAGATGAGATTCGGTTCCTCAAGGTTACACTGAATTTCACTGAAACAGTGCAGTGGTCATGTACAGAATGTTCAGTGAGACAGCAAAGTGGAGAACTGAAATAAGAAACCATCAGAAACTTGGATTCATTTTTATAGCCTGAATGGAGATTTTCTTCAAAGTGGTCACCCAATGTGTACATTCTGCACAATGAGGACAGTGAACTAGATTGAAATAAGTATATGTAAATCACTCCTTTGACTGGAAGAAGTGTCTGAGACCTTGGATGGTAAGGAGAGAGGAATTAAAAGGGCAGATGTTATCATTGCAGTATTTGCATGGAAAGGTGCTGTGGGAAAATGTTGGGTTGTTGGACATGAATGAGGAATGGACTAGGGTATCATTATCACAGAATCATTACTGCACTATAGAAGGCCATTTGACGTATTGTGCCCATACTGGTCCACCAATGAAGTAAATCATAGACAGCCACTCCACTGAATTCTCCCCACCTTTCTGCGCATGAAGGGAATTTATATTTGCCAGGAATTGGTGTTGGAGAGACTGTTAGGTCTGAAGGCTGATAAGTCCCCGGGGCCTGATGGTCTACATCCCAGGGTACTGAAGGAGGTGGCTCTAGAAATGTGGATGTGTTGGTGATTATTTCCCAGCTTTTTACAACATATATTAATGATATAGAAGAGTTCGATAGATTCGGGATCAGTTTCTACGGATTGGAGGGTGGCTAATGTTGTACCACCTTTTAAGAAAGGAGCGAGAGAGAAAGCAGGAAATTATAAACCAGTTAGTCTGACCTCAGTGATGGGAAAGATGCTGGAGTCAATTATAAAGGATGAAATTACGACACATCTGGATAGCAGTAACAGGATAGGTCAGAGTCAGCATGGATTTATGAAGGGGAAATCATGCTTGACTAATCTTCTGGAATTTTTTGAGGATGTAACTCTGAAAATGGAC
>NC_057720.1:45284746-45295348 GCF_004010195.1 Chiloscyllium plagiosum | reverse complement strand
GTTTCGGGCATAAGCCCTTCTTCAGGAATGAGGAAGGTGTGCCAAGCAGGCTAAGATAAAAGGTAGGGAGGAGGAACTTGTGGGAGGGGCGTTGGGAATGCGATAGTTGGAAGGAGGTTAAGGTGAGGGTGATAGGCCGGAGAGGGGGTGGGGGCGGAGAGGTCGGGAAGAAGTTTGCAGGTCAAGAAGGCGGTGCTGAGTCCGAGGGTTGGGACTGAGAGAAGGTGGGGAGAGGAGAAATGAGGAAGCTGGAGAAATCTGCATTCATCCCTTGTGGTTGGAGGGTTCCTAGGCGGAAGATGTGGCGCTCGTTTAGAAGACTGAGAGGGGATCTGATTGACATATATAAGATTATTAAAGGATTGGTCACTCTGGAGGCAGGAAACATGTTTCCGCTGATGGGTGGGTCCTGAACCAGAGGACACAGCTTAAAAATAAGGGGTAGACCATTTAGGACAGAGATGAGGAGAAACTTTTTCACTCAGTGAGTGGTGGTGTGTGGAATGCTCTGCCCCAGAGGGCAGTGGAGGCCCAGTCTCTGGATTAGTTTAAGAAAGAGTTGGATAGAGCTCTCAAGGATAGTGGAATCAAGGGTTATGGAGATAAGGCAGGAACAGGATACTGATTGAGGATGATCAGCCATGATCTTATTGAATGGTGGTGCAGGCTCGAAGGGCAGAATGGCCTACTCCTGCACCTATTGTCTATTGCCTCCTTTCCAGATAGTTAGACTATTATTTTAAAAAAGTTATCCCACAGAACAAGATCACCCTGCATTCGCCTAATTTTATCTGTCAGCAATTGATCCATATTTGCAAAATTTACAGGAATTCAGGCACATACCCAGACACTTTTTAAATCAATTAGGGGCTTCTTTTCAACTGCCCTTTCCAGCAGTGAGTTCCAGATCCATAACATCCTCTGGAAAAATGTTTTCGTCATCTCCCCTCTTATCCTTTCACCAATTAATTCAAATCTATGTTTCCCAGTCAATCTGTCTATGAAGGGAAAGAAGCCTTTCCCATTCACTCTCACAACCTTGAAAGGCTCAATCGAATCTCTCCCCAGTCTGTAATGTTCTCCGGAAAATAACCACAGCCTATCGCATTTTTCCTCATAGCTGCAATCTCCAGACCTGGTAACACTCTCACAAATCTTCTTTGATCCTTTGCAAGTGCAATTAAATCTTTCTGTAATGAGGTTACTAGTACTGCACTTAGTACTCAAGCTGCAGCCTAACCATTCCATATACCTCCTTAACCACCTTGTTAATCTGTCCTGCTACCTTCAGGGATCAATGATCATTCATTTCAATGATTTCCTCTACACCTCTCAGTATTGTCCCATTAATTATATATTCTTTTGCCTTGTTTGAAAGCTCACTCATCTTTGGGTTGGATTCCATTTATAATGTTTCTGACCACTTAGCTAGTCCACTGATATATTCATATATTTTTGTAACTTTGCTCCTCACTATCAAACACACAACCAATTTGTGCATCATCTGCAAACTTCTTGATTATACCTTCTACATGTAAACCCAAATTTTAAGCACAAAGCAAAAACAAAGCAGAGCACCTAGATTTCAGTCCTGTGGAACCCCTTGGAAACAGCCTTCTAGTCACAAAAACATCCAGCAACAATTACCAGTAAAAGGAAACTGCTGGAGGAACTCAGTAGGTTCCTCAACTTAAATTGCCCATAGTGTCCAGGGATGTGTAGGCTAGCTGAATTCGCCATGGGAAATACAGGTGGGCGGCACGGTGGCACAGTGGCACTGCTGCCTCACAGCGCCAGAGAGCCGGGTTCAATTCCCGCCTCAGGCAACTGTCTGTGTGGAGTTTGCACATTTTCCTCGTGTCTGCGTGGGTTTCCTCCGGGTTCTCCGGTTTCTTCCCACAGTCCAAAGATGCGCAGGTCAGGTGAATTGGCCAAGCTAAATTGCCCGTAGTGTTAGATGAAGGGGTAAATGTAGGGGTATGGGTGGGTTGCACTTTGGCGGGTCGGTGTGGACTTGTTGGGCCGAAGGGCCTGTTTCCACACTGTAAGTAATGTAATCTAATATGTTCTATGTTCTAAAGGGATACAGTGGGTGGGTGTGGTTCTGGTGGGATACTCTTTGGAGGGTCAGTGTAAACTTGATTGGCCAAATGATCTGTAGGGCTTTTATGATTCTATGAGATCTGACAGCATCTGTGGGGAGAAAACAGAGTTAATGCTTTCCAATGTCCAATTACGTTTCATCAGACCTCTTAGATAAACAATTATCCCCCATTACTTGCCGCTGAGCTTTTTTGTTATGCACCTTGTTACATTTCCCTGGATATTGTGAGCATTTTTTTTCAAACTAACCTGCCATACTAACTTGTGAAACTAACTTGTGAAAAACCTTGTTATAATTGATGAGCTGTATTACTTTCATCAATCTGCCCTGTTAGTTACCTCCTCAAAAAAATTCGATCAACTTAGGTGCAGTCTTTCATCAGGAATGGGGTTTGTGGGCCAGGAGGGCTGAGAGACAAGTGGGAGTGGGGTGGGGCTGAGGGGAAGGTAGTCAGGAATGTGTTAGGTTAATTTAGATGGGGGTGAAAGTGATAGGTCGGAGAGGATAGTGAAGCAGATGGGGTGGGAAGGAAGATGGACAGTCAAGAGGGCGGTGCCGAGTTGAAGGCTTGGAACTGGGATAAGGTGGGGGGAGGGGAAAATAGGAAACTGGTAAAATCTACATTGATCCCATGTGGTTGCAGGGTTCCAAGGTGGAAGATGAAACATTCTTCCTCCAGGCGTCATATGGTTAGGGTTTGGCGATGGAGGAGGCCCAGGACCTCCATGTCCTTGGTGGAGTGGGAGGGGGAGTTGAAGTGTTCAGCCACAGGGCGGTGGGGTTGGTTGGTGCGGATGTGCCA
Organism: Chiloscyllium plagiosum; assembly: GCF_004010195.1. NCBI lineage: Eukaryota > Metazoa > Chordata > Chondrichthyes > Orectolobiformes > Hemiscylliidae > Chiloscyllium > Chiloscyllium plagiosum. Next base: position 45,292,442 of record NC_057720.1, on the reverse strand, counting down.
GAAATGAATTCTGAAATGATCCACAAGTTGGCCACCCAGAGATTTTCTCTGAAATGATCCCCACCGCCCCGTGGCTGAACACTTCAACTCCCGCTCCCACTCCACCAAGGACATGCAGGTCCTGGGTCTCCTCCACTGCTAAACCATTACCACCCAATGCCTGGAGAAAGAACACCTCATCTTCGGCCTTGGCACTCTGCAACCACATGGGATGAGTTTCCTCACTTCCCCTCTCCCTCCTTACCCCAGTCCCAAGCCTTCAACTTGGCACCGCCCTCTTGACCTGTCCATCTTCCTTCCCACCCATCTGCTCTAACCCCATCTCTAACCTTTCACTTTCACCCCCACCTTCATCTATCACATTCCCAGCTACCTTTCCCCCAGCCCCACCCTCTCCCACTTATCTCTCAGCCCCCCTGGCCCACAAGCCTCATTCCTGATGAAGGGCTTATGCCCAAAACGTCGATTCTCCTGCTCTTTGGATGCTGCCTCATCTGCTGTGCTTTTCCAGTACCACACTCTTGATTCTAATCTCCAGCATCTGCAGTCCTCACTTTCTCCTAGGTACAGTCTTCCCATAGCAAATCCATGCTGAAGTCCGTGGTTACTCCATGCCTTTCTAAGTAACCGTCCTGTCTCTCAGAATTGATTCCAATAATTTCTTCATTACTGAAATTAGACTGACTAGCCTGTAATTATTTAGGCTTTCCATTGTTCCATTTATAAACAAGGGTACAATGTTAGCAGTCCTCCAATCATTTGGCACCACACCTCCATTCACTCAGGATTGTAAAATGATGGGCAAAGCATCTGACCATTTCTTCTCTGGTTTCTTTGAATATTCTTGGGTACATTTCATCCTGTTCTGATGCTTTATCCACTTTCAAGTACACTAATCTCTTCAATGCTTCCTCTCTCCAAATGTTCATCACATCCAATATTTCACATTCATCTTCAACTGCAACTACTGCATTGTCACTTTTTTTTTCGAGATAGACACAAAATATTCACTAACAGCCATGCTCACATCTTCATTTTCCACACATGAATCCCTTTTTGTCTTATGTGTTTATTTCCTCAGTTATATACTTATTCTTAACATATTGATAAAACACCTTTGGGTTTTCCTTGATTTTGCTTGCTAATATTTGGTCAGCCCTCATTTTGCTTTCTTCATTTCTTTTTTGATTTCACCAGTCTTTGGCTTTCTGCAGTATTGGTTCCTTGGTGTTGAACATATGCTTTCCTCAGCTGCCTTACCTTACCCTGTCAAGGTTTTTTTACATCCAGATGACTCTGGATTTGGCTGTCCCACCCTCTCACTTTGTGCGAACGTTTTTACCCTTGAATCTCCCCTTGGAATGTCTTCCTGTGCTCTGACACTGTTCATTATGAAGCAACTAGTCCATTTTTTGTGAATCACTCCTCAGCTTCGTAAAGTTAGCTTTATTCTATTGTCTCACTCTATTTCCTCTTAACGGCTGGTTTTGATTTTGTTTTTTTTCCCAGAGAGCACACCTGCTCCAGGCAGGAATTTTGATTCTTTGTTTCTTTTTCTTCACCTTTCAATCGCTAATTCTATTAAATCCCGGAAGCCTAACTCTTGTGCTATGCAATCTCTCCTAAACATGTACCCTATCATGTACCTCCCTTGGAGCCTTGTCCCACCCACCTCTGACACAAAACCTATTACATGTCTAACTTTACGTTCACAGACACAGATGAAAACTGTCCATGCAGATGCTGCTTATAAACTGCTGAGAGTATTTAGAATTGCTGCATCGCGCTTTGGGAAAATGTTTAGTTTGACGACACCTGACATCGTTGTGATTTTGATTTACTTTGTGACTGTTATTGGTGTTGGAATATGGGTGAGTTAAGACTTAGTTAGGCATTGGTGATTGGGAACTTTTAATTACATTCTTAAAACTTCTAGACTCCTAGTAATTATATGTAGGTTGTATTTCAAAACTAAACCTACCCCATACAGTCCGCCGAAAATTAAACTGTTAAGAACTTCATACAACCCTCCACTGTATTACCGAAAACACACAGCGTGAGGAATTTAACTCTAAATTTCAAAAGCCCCTTTTATGTGTAAATTACTCCTGGGGCTCGCTTGCTTTGATGGCCGTTTAGAGAAATGTGATTGAATGAGGCAGAGAGAGCTATGATCCTAGGTTACAGCAATATTGGAACTACAATTATTTTTCAAACAGTTCTTCTACGTGGAGTAATAACAACATTTCACCGACTTCGGTATACTGTATATTGTCAGCTTTTTAAACCTTGTACCCTTCTATTTCCTTTAGACTTTGAATAGGAACTGACGTCTAATTTTTTTTGCATTACAGTCATCTGTAAAAGCCAACCAGAGCACAGTGGGAGGATATTTTCTTGCTGGAAAAGCCATGACCTGGTGGCCTGTAAGTAGGGACTGGTTTTGAAATGTGTTAATATTTAATGTGGTTTAGTGCAGCGTTTAAATAATAATAATAATCACTTGTAATAAAATGTATCATGACTTCACTCTTAAGAACTTCTCTATTTTACTCTATCCAATGTCATAGAGTCATAGAGATGTACAGCACGGAAACCGACCCTCAGTCCAACTCGCCCACGAAGACTAGATATCCTAAATTAATCTAGTCCCATTTGCCAGCATTTGGCCCATATCCCTCTAAACCCTTTCTATTCATATACCAATCCAGATACCTTTTAAATTTTATAATTGTATCAGCCTCCACCATTTCCACTGGCAGCTCATTCCATACACACACCAGCTTCTGCATGAAAAAGTTGCCCCTTAGGTCCCTTGTAAATCTTTCCTCTCTCACCTTAAACCTATGTCTTCTAGCTTTGGACTCCCCTACCCTGGGGAAAAGATCTGGACTATTCACCCTATCCATGCCCCTCATGATTTTATAAACTTCTGTAAGGTCACCCCTCAGCCTCCAATGCCCCAGGGAAAACAGCCCCACTCTATTCAGCCTTTCCCTGTAGCTCAAACTCTCCAATCCTGGCAACATCCTTGTAAATCTCTTCTGAACCTTTTCAAGTTTCACAACATTTTTCCTATAGCATGGAGACCAGAGTTGAATGCAGTATTCCAAATGTGGTCGAACCAATGTTCTGCACAGTCACAATATGACATTTCAACTCCTGTACTCAATGCACTGACCAATAAAGGCAAGCATACCAAATGCCTTCTTCACTACCCTGACCACCTGTGACTTCACTTTCAAAGAACTATGAATCTAAACTCCAATGTCTCCTTGTTTGGCAACACTCATTAAGTGGATAAGTCCTGCCCTGATTTGCCCTACCAAAATACAGCACCTTATAATTATCTAGATTAAACTCCATCTGACACTTGTCAGTCCATCTGATCAAGGTGCTGTTGTAGTCTGAGGTAACTTTCTTTGCTGTCCACTGCACCATCCATTTTGGTGTCATTTGCAAGCTCTCTAACCATGCCTCCCATATTCACATCCAAATCATTTGTATAAATGATGAAAAGCAGGGGACCCAGCACTGATCCTTGTGGCACACCGCTGGTCACCGGTCTCCAGTCTGAAAAGCAACCCTCCACCACCACCCTTGGTCCCCTACTTCCAAGCCAATTTTGTATCCAAATGGCTAGTTCTCACTGTATTCCATGTGATCTAACCTTGTTAACTAATCTATCAGATGGATCCTTGATGAAGACCTTACTGAAGTGCGTACAGACAATGTCCACCAATCTGCCTTCATCAATTCTCATCATCACTTCTTAAAAACTCAATCAAGTTAGTAAGACACGATTTCCAGCACACGAAGCATGTTGATTGTCCCTCATCAGTTCTTGCTTTGCCAAATACATGTAAATCCCATTCCTCAGGATTCCCTCCAACAATCTCCCCACCACTAATGTTAGGCTGACCCATTTATAGTGCCTTGGCTTTTCCTTATCACCTTTCTTAAAGTATAGCATCACATTAGACAACCTCCAGTGTGGCTGTTCCTTACTGCTGAATTGTATTGTGCTGTAGTGAAGTTGAATGATAAAAAAAAGTTTAAAACTGCAGCCAGCTCTATTAATCATTTAAGGAACTTTAAATGGGAAATCTCTTCCTTTCTCCCATATGGGAATCTCTGTCCAGCTGCAATCAACAATTTCCTCATTGAAGGCCCTGATTATTAAAGTTGTGCTTAATTTATTTTTGAATCCAGGTGAACTATGACAAGTCCCTTTATAGCACCCTGAAGTCAATATTCATCCAGTGAAATATTTTTACAATTGGCTCATCATTGTGCTCTCCCATAACTAGCCTAAACCTTATGACCGCTTCTTCTCAGTGTTCTCTGACTGAGATTTGGCTCATATTCCTACTGCGCACAAAAAATGCTGGAGATCACAGCAGGAGAGAAAGCAAGCTAACATTTTGAGTCCAGATGCCCAACTTGGAATTAGCTTCGCCTCTATTTCTTTCCTCTCGTACATATCTGAAACATTCCTCCCCTTATTGCTCTTTGTATTGTAACTATCATAATGTACTTTAGAATAATTAGCCAATGGCTTTGAATCCAAAACTAAAATTCTTGCTTTGTTCCATAATTTGTCTGCAAAATTTACTTCCCCTTTTCATTACATGGAGGTCTATGGCATAGATTGACAGCATAATAGCCCTACTGATGTTCCTTAGTCCTAATGAAATAGAGTCTGTCTTTGACTGTTCAACTGCATCATCCCCTTGCAATGCAGTCATAGTTTATTTGATTAATACTGCCAGCCGCTTTTGTTTGGCTTTCCTATCTTTCCTGAATACCTCATTACTGGGAATATTAAATTTCCATTCTTCTCCTTTGAGTCAGGTCTGTTATTGCCACATTATCAGCATTCCATATAGTGACTTGTGCTTACAGTTCATCAACCTTATTTACAATGTATGCATTTGTGCTACAAACTTATTTTAGGCAGCTTTACATTTTCACTTACCTGTTGCCTCCTAGTTCGGAATTATTCAACATTGTGCTATTTTGCTTGAACTTGGTACACCTTGGTTCCCTCTCTCATGTTTTACCCTGGTACTCATCCTCCTGATGTATTAGTTGAAACACTCCCTAAAGAATTAATTAATCTCCTGGAAAAGACTTGACTTCCAATGCTGTTGAGATGTACCCTGTTTATCTTGGTCTCAATGCCCGAGGATTCTGAAGTCCTCGTTCCTGCCCATTCTTACATACACATTAACCTGCCTGAATGAACACATACACACTTCAACACTTGGAGCAATTCAGAGATTGCTGTCCTGCTTTTTCACTTCCTCCGCACACCTGAACCTCTAACTGCAGATCACCCTCCCTTTTCCAGTAACAATAAGAACTTGTATCGCCACAGTACCTTCGATATAATAAAAATCCCAAGGCATTTCACAGGAGCAGTAGAAAGCAAAGTTAGGGACATCAATACAATATTCAATTATCCATTTAAGTTTAAATATTCTTGAACATAGAACCAGTAAACTCCAGACTGAGAAGGATGCCATTTGCCCCATTGTGTCCATGCCTCCTTTTTGCAAGAGTTAATCAGCAAGTTGCACCCCTGCCCCTTTCCGCATATCCCTATAATTTCTTTCTCTTTTGGATAATACTTCAATTTCTTTTTGAAAACCACAGTTGAATCAAGTTCGACCACAATCTGTCAGTGTACGCCAGATCCTAACTACCCACTGGTTTTAATAAAAAGATTTCTCTCATGTCATTTTTGGTCTATTTGCCAATCAGCTTAAATCCTTTGGCTCTTGCAGCTTAAACCAATGTGAGCAACTTTTTAATATTTACTCTATAGAGACCCTTCATGGTTTGAATACCTCTATCAAATGCCCTCTCAAACTTGTCTTCTCCAAAAAGGGAAAACTTCCAGATTTTCCAATCTTTGTAACGGAACTTTCCCAATCCTGGTGCTATACTCCTAAATCTTCACCTGCAGCCTCTCTAAAGTCTCTCTGTCCTTCCTAAAGGCTGGTGCCCAGAATTGGAAACATTATTCCAACTGCGGCCAAACATGTCCTGTTTCATGTTTCAACACAACTTCCTTGCTTTTAAACTTGGTGCTTCTATTTATAAAGTCCAGGATTCCGAATGCATCGTTAAACACTTGCTGAACTAGCCTACTAAGCATTCCTGAAGAAGGGCTCATGCCCAAAACGTCGATTCTCCTGCTCCTTGGATGCTGCCTGACCTGCTGCGCTTTTCCAGCAACACATTTTCAGCTCTGATCTCCAGCATCTGTAGTCTTCACTTTCTCCTCCGACTTTCAGTGATTTGTATGCATATGTCTATTTGAATTGCATGCTTTAACTTATATTGGCTTGCTTCATAATTTCCACCAAAATGTATTCAGACTCACGTCTTTACATTAGATTTCATCTGCTATTGTCCACTCATTCTACCAGGCTGTATATGCTGTCTTGAAGTTTGGCAGTCTCCTGCTCATATTGCATAATACTTCAAGTTTCCTGTCAACATCAAATTTTAATATTGTGTATTGCATACCCAAGTCTAAGTAATTAATAAAGAAAGACAGTGGTTTTAACACTGTCCTTGGGAATCCCAGTATATTCCTTCCTTCAGTCTGAAAAATGACTTTCACTTCTACAATCTGTTTCCTATCACTCAGCCAATTTCTTATCCATGCAGACTTTGTCCCTTTTATTCCATTGGCTTTAACTTTGCTGACAAGCCTATTATGTGATACTTTGTCAAAGGCTTTATGGAAGTCCATGTGCACACATCACATTACCATTATCAGACCTTTCTGTTCCCTTATCCAGACCTCAATAAAGTTAGTGAAACATGAAAACTGGACAAAAAAACTGCAGTTGCTGTAAATCAGAAACAAAAACAGAAATTGCTGGAAAAGCTCAGCAGCTCTGGCAGCATCTGTGAGGAGAAATCAGTTAATGTTTTGGATCAAGTGACCCTTCCTAAGAACTCAAAAGTTCAGAGTTCTGAGGAAGGGTCACTCCACCCCAAATATTAATTCTGCTTTCTCTGCACAGATGCTGCCAAACCTGCTGAGCTTTTCCAGCAATTTCTGTTTTCGTTAGTAAAAATGAAATGTTTTCAACAAGTGACCGCTAATCTTCGTGCATATTATTGTTTCTAAAAACTTCCCATTACCAAAGTTAAACTGATAGGATTGTAATTGCTAGACCCATTCTGCATCATTTTGAACAAAGGTACCTGGTGACTTATCTATGTTAACTACTGCCAGTGTTTAGAACATAGAACATAGAACAATACAGCTCAGAACACGCCTTCGGCCCTCGATGTTGCACCGACCTGTGAACTGATCTAAACTCATCTCCCTACACTATCTGAGATGGATTCTTAGAACAACTGGTGCTGGAGCCTACCAGGGAGAAGGCAATTCTGGATCTGGTATTGTGCAACAAACCAAAATTGATCAGGAACCTCGAAGTGAAGGATCCATTGGGAAGTAGTGACCATAATACAATAAACTTCAATCTGCGATTTGAGAGGGAGAGGGTACAATCGGAAGTGATAATATTTCTGTTGAATAAAGGGAACTATGGAGCTATGAGGGAGGAGCTGGCCAAAGTTCAATGGTGCAATACCTTAGTAGGGATGACAGTGGAGGAACAATGGCAGATATTTCTGTGTATAATGCAGAAGTTGCAGGATCAGTTCA